>NC_080403.1:4844705-5147500 GCF_030265065.1 Corythoichthys intestinalis | reverse complement strand
TATATATATATATATATATATATATATATATATATATATATAAATATACATATTGATCCTGAAAATATAGGTGATTATCTCTGCATTTGTTTATTTTTGTGCATCTCGTGTAAAATCCGAGGATTTTATAGCCATTTTAAGTTTTGTTATACTTTTATGAAAATTGATTAATCAGGATTTTATTAGGGAACGACTTCGAATTTTTTTGTATGTCGCGGCTCATGGAGACTTATATATGCCTAAGGGAGGTACGTGTTTTGGTGTTAAGTCGCTTGCGGCTTTGGTTTTGAAAATATTGAATTTTGTTAATATGAGTTTGAATATGAGTTTTTGAAATAGGCCTGTGAATAAGCCCCCCGCCCCGTCAACTAATAGTGAAGTCTATGGCTAACCATTGTCAATTATTGTGGGAACGTATTGCCATAAGTAGTTTCTCCATTTTAATGTTACTTGGTATTTCATAAGTGTGAATGTGGTAGCTCCTTCATATTTATCAGCATCTAGCTTCAGCTTGCAGTGTATGGACTCACCTGAGATCGTTCATGTTAAAACGTTCATTGATTTAAACATGTGTCATTTTTCTTCCACGCCCCTTAGAAAAGTTTGAACATTTTCTGCTTGGAGGGCAAACAGGTTGTACATCCTCGTAGGGGCAAGCCTATGGTGAATGGCCGTGGAAGAAGCTCTGCGCCTCGGCCCCTTTAAATCTCTACGCCCCGCCCTCTCCCCCGGAGCGCTCTCAACCTCTTTAACTGCTCGGACTCCGAGCTGAGGCGGAGAATCAGAACCGCATTTCGGGTCAGTCGTGATCTGACGTTGAACCCTCGCTATGGGTTTGGATAGTAGCACCTAACAGGACGTTTGTTTATGTATTTATTGTGTTTTTTTCTTTTATCCGACTCGGGAGCTCGAATGGACGCCGCTGGAGTGGAGGAGCGGGAGGTAGAAGCCTCCGCGCGTTTGAGTTGCCTGTCCGGAGCGGAGGGGCATGTCGGATCCGGCTGAATGGAAGCGGAGGTGGCGGAAAGAGGATCAAGTGAACTTTAGCTCGGCGATTTCTCCTTTTTCCCTCCCACATCTGCCTGAAGACACAGCAGAGGATTCCCGATGAGAAGCCCTCACCGGCGGGGCGGCTGCGCGATGGTGACCGTGACGATGAGTAAGAGCGCCGAGTGGTTACAGGAGGAGCTGGAGTCCGGGGCCGCCGCGCTTCTGCTGCTCGACTGCCGGCCGCACGAACTCTACGAATCGTCGCACGTCGAGGCGGCCATCAACGTGGCCATCCCGGGCCTCATGCTGCGCAGGCTGAAGAAAGGCAATCTGCCCATCCGCTCCATCATCCCCAACAACGAGGACAAGGACAAGTTCGTCAAGCGCTGCA
This sequence comes from Corythoichthys intestinalis, assembly GCF_030265065.1. NCBI lineage: Eukaryota > Metazoa > Chordata > Actinopteri > Syngnathiformes > Syngnathidae > Corythoichthys > Corythoichthys intestinalis. The sequence continues at coordinate 5,146,119 of NC_080403.1, read as the reverse complement.
AAAGCGACGTGGTGCTACTGTACGACGAGGCCGGCCCCGAGCGACTGGAGTCCGGGCTAGGGAGTTCCGTGCTCGGGCTGCTCCTGCAGAAACTCCGGGACGACGGCTGCAAGGCTTTCTACCTGGAAGGTGAGACTTCAAGTGGAACCAATCCTTGTTTCTTTCTCCTCAATCATGAAAGCAAATACATAGAAAAGGTGTTTTTCCTTCTTTTTTAATGAGTGTTACTACATTAATTTGTGAAAATATTAACTTTTTTTTTTTTTTTTTTTTTTAAACACTGTATAGGGCAAGTGACTGGTCATTAAATAAACGACATATAATATAGAAAAAAATTTATACTAATTTAAAAAAAAAAAATCAACTTAAAAACAATATGAATACAATTAAAATGAATGAATTCAGAAATGCACTCCCAATAAAATGATTAAAAAAAAACAAAACAACAAACTATTATTTAACCCATTGACTGCTATTGACATGGATAGACGTCCATTTCATTTTGAATGGGCTGTGAATGCTCACGTTTCAGTGCCATTGATGTTTCTGTACGTCCAAACCATTCTGAGTAGGAGGATTGCCAAGCTCTCCCAGTCACAATGTATTGACATTGACTGCCATTGACGTCTAGGCCTGCAAATGGCAGCTAGTGAGTTAAATGACAGCCATATCAAGAGTTGCGAATAATAGTTATATTCATCCTAGTAATATTTCACACCAAATAACATTCAGGGGGGCATTTACAGTACATTAATGTACAGAAATTCACAAACCAATTTTTATGACGTGACCTTTCAATGCAGAAAATATGCACCCCTCCTCTTAATATGCTTGTGAGTAGTTCACATGTTCTCGTGCTTTCATCGCTTTTCTCCAAGTAATCAGTCTTCACAAAACCTGCATTTTAGTTGAGTGAAGACACTAGTCCGAAGTGGTCCTGAGGTGGAAATGATTTGTGATAAGTGGCCTAGAATAGGCTGCCAAGCAGTCGAGGTTATACCTCTGTTCTCACCCAAAGTCAGCTGGCACAGGCTCCAGCTCACCCACTACTCTGAAGAAGCTAAGGATATGTACTTCCTGTATAAAGTATTTAAAAAAAAAAAAAAAAAAAAAAAAATCCACTCCCATTGAATTTATCGTCATTCTGGTCATTTGAATGGATCAATCTATGACACAGAATCCCTTTATAATGTGCATATAAACCCACATATGAGTTGTATCACAAATTGTGCAATAACTGCCTGAAAAATCAACAACATTGGCCTAAATAGGTTTTCAATTAAATGCAGTACGGTCATGTTGTTCGCCTTTAGTACAGGCAGGCTTCTTTTTTCCATGAATGAACAGTGGATAACAGCTGCATAACGGCCTTATGAAATATCCTCCAACAAAGAAAAGGCTGCTTATTTGAAGATGAGCGCATTGTGTAATTAATAATGCCACATGAGCTGACTAGCAGATGTATGAATGTGTGCGTGTGCGTGTATGCGCCACTGGAGCCACAAGCTGCATTGCCATTCACAAAAAGTCCACTGAGCCGAGCGAGCATCCACTCTGCTTCTCTCAATGGAGCACATATGTTTCGCTGTTTCTCATCTCACCGCTTTAGTGCCTATGCAACCATTAATACCTTTTATTTAGAGGCATTATAAAAGAGCCAAAAAATAAGGAAAGCATGCCAATTCTTTGACAGGTACATGTACGACCTCAATACTGGTATTGAAATGATACAGTGGAGGGAAAAAATGTAAAATAATGTACTTTTTGACAGCAATGTACTGTACTATGTCATCTCTTTGTAGTTACTGGCACGATTCTGCAATGAAATTTAAAACGGAACAAAAAACACATGCAAAGTTTATCGGCAACCACTTTGATTTGTTTAATGTGTTAACTAAATGAAAAACATCAAAAAGCCCTTGCCTCCTGGGATTTTTTTTCTTTTACATGGCCTTGAAAGGAAAACGTTTGTATAACCCTGGTTTAAATGAAGATGTGGCCACTTATTTTTGAATAAATCAGCTGAACAGCTACGAATTTAATTTAATATATATACTATGGTTGTAGCTATCGATTTTTTAACTAATCTATCTATTAATTAGTTTGAATAATCGAGTACCATAATCGTATTAGGAACATTTAATGTGTTGCAGAATAAAATTTTAGGAAATATAAAAAGAGCATTAAATGGGAATACAATTTTTTTTTTCAAACAATGCAGAATTGCACTTTCATTTCACAAGAGCAATAATTAAAATACCTCTCCGCTAGCTTAAATGCTATAAAAAAGCTAACTTTTTAATTTTTACAATGCTGTTAGCAAATCGTTCAAACCCATTTTCTCACAAAAAAACTGTTAAATATACCTCTAAACTAAATTACGAATGCATAAACAGTCATATTAGCTCAAACATAAACTAAAACCTTATGTTGGTCTTAACAAGGAGCATCTGGATCCAGCCATGTTACATGAGTTATGTCATATTCACTGTTGCCAATAGAGGGCAGTGTATCCACCCAAATCAATAAAACTGAATGCAAACACTTTCAAAAACAAACCATTACAACTCCACTCGAACTAAACGAATCCTTGAAGCAGCAAAGTTTGATTCGAACCTTTATTGTAAACGAATTAGGTGAGTTAATCGATTAATCATTGCAACACTAATTTATACACATTACTTTTAATGTAAAATGTATTTCTCACAAAAGTAATTTCAGGACTGTGCTGGTAAGCAACACATTGGCATACACAGTCATCTGCTGTTCTTCATTGTTTTGTGGAAGAGGCGTCTTCGAAACCATGCAAACTACAAGTTAAATTTAATGGAACTTGTTCCTTCATACATTTTTTGACATGGACATGGAAAATTTAGACATTTTTTCCTCAGTTTGAAGTGGTGGCATGATGTTAAAAAATACTGCAATGTTTCCTGGCGTACATAAAAAAAGCGAATGGATGGTCAAGCAATGTTGTGATGAAACTGTAGCAAGGGCGTAGGTTTGCATAGGGACGGTAGGGACATAACACTACCAACTTTTCAGGATGCTAAAATTGTCCCCACCACCTTTTAAGCAACCTTATATAATGAGTTCAGTTATATAGGGAATTTAGATTGTCTTCCCATATGTTTTAAGGATAGAATTGACCTTACCATTAATAAGTGAATTATTTTTATTGTGTTTGCTAATAAAAAAGTTTTTGAAAACAAAGGTTTGAATCGAACAGTGTATCACCTGAACCAATGCACGTAAAAGTTATTATCAGTCGATACAGATTTATTCTGCATTGATCATTTAGCCTATCAATTAATTGTGTTCATATTCATGAGAAATGTGGCCCTTTGCCCTGTTCATCTAATATGTTTGGGTTTATTAATGTCCCATCCCCAGCAAAAAGTGTACATGCAGGTTATGCTGTTATATCGTCCCTACCAATGTTGAGACCAACCCTGCGCCCTTGGACTGTAGCGAATCTTTTTTTGCCACTAATAACATAGAGGATTGTGTGATTATTCGATTTTCATATTAAGATGTTTTGGCGTGGCTTTTTACACGATTCCCCTGGGTGAGTGTTTTTCAAGCTAACTTTACTTCACCGCAGTGGCAAGCCTGAGAAATACTAACTTTCCACATTTCAATTCACCATTGGTTAGAGGGCACGCTTGCATCCTGATGTATGAAAGTAATACTTAATATGCCGAACGCACTAATTGTTCTATGCTTACCATTACGCATACCGAGTACTACTTTTTATCTAAAAGGTTATCTCGTTCTTTTTCCCCCCACAGGAGGGTTCAATAAATTCCAGTCAGAGTTCCCCGAACACTGCGAGACCAACTTGGACTGTTCATGTCCCAGCAGCTCCCCGCCATCGTCTGTTCTTGGGCTGGGAGGCCTCCGCATCAGCTCCGACTGCTCAGACGGTGAATCGGATCGTGAGCCGGGCAGTGCCACAGAATCTGAGGGCAGCCCGCTGCCCAACAACCAACCAGCATTCCCTGTCCAGATCCTGCCATATTTGTACCTGGGCTGCGCCAAAGACTCAGCCAATCTGGACGTGCTCAGCAAGTATAACATCAAGTATATCCTCAATGTGACGCCCAACCTCCCCAACATGTTTGAACACGAAGGGGACTTCAAGTACAAACAGATCCCCATCTCGGATCACTGGAGTCAGAACCTCTCACAGTTTTTCCCGGAAGCCATTTCCTTTATTGGTTAGTATACACACCTCTGTCAACTTGTTCATTTGAATCTTATTATTATATATTTGGGTCTCAAACGTTTACTCACCTTTTCCCAGCACTGCAGCATACAAGAGCACATGTCTACCGCTGAAGCAGGGAAATTTGCCCATTCTGTTTTTATCTTTTACATTGAATGACAGTTAATATTTGGATGCAAGACACTTAGGCTCCAATGGCACCGCAGATCTGAATGCATAGATCCAATTTTTTTATCCTCATGCCAGATCCTCAGACTGCTGTTTTCATTTTCAAATCATGATTTAACCAGATAAGCATAATTGAGATTTAAACCTCTTTCAAGGACAACCTGGCCAAGAAAGGCATGAAGCAGAACTACGTAATTTTTCAACAAAATCAGGCATATACTAAAGAGATAAATGCATCACCACAGTGGGATTTTTACCTAATCAAGTAATCAAACACAATTGAACTTTCAAGTCTTAATGCACGAATCCGATTTTTTTGGTGTTTTTCTGACTCGAGTGAGGCATTAACTTGACTGAACGAAACAAGTTGCATAGAAGTTGACCATTTCAAATCCGATCTGGGTCACTTTTGTTTGTGGTTTAAATCTGATCTGGGCCACATTTTTCCCGAATGCTGTGGCGGTCTGAACTTTCAAGTCTCCCAAATCGGACTTCATGCAGCAATTACGTCAGCAAAGATCGAGAGCAGCACACAAGACTGTGAAGTAGCTGTTCATTAACGTTACCGCCTAGCTTGAACTCGGCTTTTACTACGCAGGAGGCGGGCTTGACCACAGTCATACAAAAATACAATGAAGAAAAGGATAAGCTTGATAATGCATTAAGACCTGCAGTATGAACCTAACCGAAGAGAACTGCGTTCATGATCTTTTAAAATGGATTCAAATTCACTTAGTGTGACAATACACGGCAGTTTCAAGTCCTTATTTAACTTATTCCAAGTTGAAGGAGCAGCATAATTAAACGGTTATGTTTCCAGTTTTGTCCTTACTCTGGGAGCGATCAACAGAAAACGTAAACAATATTAACAACTTGAAAAATAACAATAAATTAGAAAACAGATCCAAATATCCAAATGAAAAGCATCATGGGTTAGAAGGCTGAGTTTAGTTGACTTCCTGCACACAAATGCACCAAGATAAGAGGGAACCAACCTGATTAGGGCTACGTACACACACACACACACACACAAAAAACCACCATAGATGTCTGTGGCTGAATAGTCGCGCAACCTGCAGTAGCATATAGAGCACAATGGTGTGCTCAATTGCCGCACCTAGTAACAAAACGTAAAGCTGAATGGTAAACATCATCCAACTTTCTGCGACTCCTGTTAGGTGCAGTCATGTAAAGTAAATCACCATGATCAAGTAGAGATAAAAACATAGTGCCAATCAAGTGATTTCTAAAGTAATCGAGAAGCAAGACATATTTATGAAAATGAAGCCAAGTCGCAGTTTTAGGTTTGAGCCAAGTCTGTCATTATGTATCTTAAAAGTTGTGTTCTCTTATATACTGTAATCCTTAGATACTAAATTTTCAATTTTACCATCAGCAGGAAATAGTAAAGGAATATCATTTAGCAATCTTATGCCATTGGAAAAAAAACAAATTTTTACTTGAACAAACTTCAGCTGGCTAAAATTGAGCTAGACAGCATCAAAGGCCGATTGCAGAATTCTCATGGTTTGGACAGGACCTATGCCGTAATAACAAAAGACTCCACAAGCAACCTCAAAATACAGGATTTATTACCCAGCACGTTATACAATATACAACATATTGTAATTTGGACAAGTAATCGTAACCGCTCCACTAATTGGAGTCTTTATGAACCTAGCTTCAATGCTCTTTACTTTTTTCTGACCTTATAACCAGATTCTTCGGTGTTACCCTCCAGGCCAAGGGTCCCCAACCTTTTTTGCACCACAGACTGGTGTGATGTAGGCCTTTTCTTTACTGACTGGCAATGTGTGGCAAAAAATGACAGTAAATATAAAATAACACGACGGGGCTAAAAACGAACGAAAATGTAACTCACCATACGCAGAATCAACCTTTTTGTATAAAAGCCTCTCCTAAAACTTGACTGCAAATATCTTTGGTCGCAGGCATAATGAGTTCTTTTCCAATCGTGAAAGGTTTCTTGGCTTTAGCAATACAGTTCGCCGCGAGGTATGATGCTCTCAGTGCATTCACTTGTGTTACCTCGTTTGCTAGCTTTTAGCCACATAATATGCGGAATGGACTTGGTTGTTGGCGCCTCTTTTGGCTCATTAGGTGGCCTTTTTCCCGTAAAAAAAGCTGTCAAAAGACGTCTGTTTTTCAGTCAGCTTCGCTAACTTGTGGGCTTATTATTCCGGGAACAAATCTGATGTGCCTACGTCATTATTGAGGACAAGCGCACATAGATAAAAAAAAAATAGATGCTAGCTCCAATTGATTTCGATGACGACTTCCCATCCAGTTTTATTATTTTATTACTAATCCGAGCAAAATGACCGAAAGTACCCCGTCCGTCATTGTGGAAGTGTGCCGCCCGCAGCACACAGCCAACAGAAGCTAGCGTTACTGTTTACCTTGATTGAAGCTGGACTGCTTTAAATGTGCAAACACCCCAGTGATGGTGGCCAATCACTAGAAGGTGACATACACATATCTCTTCTCAGATTAGTCAACAGAATAGACGTGCACATTGATGTGTCAAGAGGAAGAGGCCAGATTTAACAAATTATTTCATATTTCTCTGCGGCCCAAATGCGCCAAATAGCAAATGCGCCACGGACTGGCACTGGTCCTTGGCCCGGTGGTTGGGATCACTGCTCTAGGCCATTTTGTGGCCTTTTTGTGTACTGATCGGATATTGTAGCATCTCTCATGATGATGATGATGGAATTCACGCATGACTGGGTGAAATTAGATACACTCAAGTAGAGAAACTATCGGTGCCAGGATTAACGATCAGGCAGCACAGAACAAGATGTCAACATATCCACACTTACAAGTGATTCACATAATACTGGGTTCAACACCTCACATTGATCACACGCTGATTTGTGTACGCTCCACGCTGCTTAATCATGTCTGCTTTTGGCTCACCTCCCCTCCTCTTTCTCCTCGGTTATCAGGACACCCACATGGTGTCCACGGGTAAATATAATTAGCTAACGATAGTACCATTATGTTCATAGGTAGCATATGCGTGTAATAGTGTATTTGTTGTTGTTGTTTGTTCTTCTCCTCTGTCTCGCTCTCCTTTTCTATTTTCCTTTCTGTCCCCCCATAATCCATTCCTGCTCACTGCTTTCTCCAAATAAACGAAAAACAATGAATAATCATCACAATGGGAGTATAGCATACTCCCATGTGATATATTGAAACTGTTCAGACCAACAGGACACTCAGATTCACTCAGATGTTTTGGTTGTAAATAATATTTTTAAGGTCTTAAAAATGTCTTTAAAAGCATTAAATTTGGCTTTTAAAATGGTGCAAGAACCCAGAGTAAAGACTAGTTATTTGTGTGTAGTATTTAGGAGTTGTTCCTTGTCCAAGCTTGTAGCGCAATTTACAAAGTCATCCAATCAAATTAAATAAGAAAAACAGTCCAGTACTTTACAAAAACATTAGAACGTAAATAAGTAGACTCTGAGTGCAGCATTTGTTGGATGTGTAGGCTTAGATTTGCTCCCATCATTTGTTTTTAATGTACTTAATTAGGTGTTGTGAGAAAAAGAATGCTGCCGCATGAGGATTTGTGACCGATGCCGGAGCCTGGTGCTAATTACCACTGCTGGCACTTGCATTGCATTCTTCTCCAAGCTTTCAGCTGTAAATGGAGGCCAAGAACTGCTACAGAAGTCAATGATGACGTTGTCTTATTATACTTTAGAGTCTGCTGTGGATGCTTTTAGCTAGCCACATGACCATTTCCAGTTCCCTTTTTTTCTCTTAAAGTGAGCAGACATCACAGACAAATTGAATTTGGTGTTCACAGGAGGCGTCTGGAGGCTGCAATAAGAGAAGCACGTCTAATGGCCTGAGCGGCACGAGGCCTTGGAGGGACAGAAAGATGCAGCTTATTAATAATGTAGCTTCAACATATACAGTAGTTCATGGTTGCACTTGATGTACCATATCCCTGCAAATAGTTTTTTTTTTTTTTAACTGTTGATGGGGAGGCCTTTAGATTGATCGAACTATCCATCTTCTGCACTGCTTGCATTCACAGTGACTGACAAGCTTGAGATTTCAGTGAAGCAAGCATTGACAAGCATTGTAAATGAGCCAAGGGAATAGCCTCTTTCACACAAATAATCCTGCAGAAAATAGGACATCGGAGCCTTAACAGAAAATTTGCAATATTTCCCAAGAAGAGTCATATTGACGCAAGTTGTTAAGATCCACCAATAGTGTCAAGTGTCCCCTCTTGCACAGCAAAACAACAATCGAAATACTGTACTACAAAGGAGTGCAGGAGGTCAAACTTGACACTTGTGATGCTTTTATAATTTCTAATAGTGCTATGATACTAACTCTGACGCAAGTATACAGTGAACTGTCGCTTAGCCTGGGTTTATTTTCAGCAAATCACCTGTGTTTTTGGAACCTCTCGTTTTTTTAAACTGAATTGTACAAAAGCCTAGCATTATTACTATAGGAAACGATGTACAGTGGTACCTCAACATACGATCCTTTCGACATCCGACGTAAAATTTGACTCGTCATTTGTCTCGACTAGGCATGTGTCAGTATGAGATATTGACGGTATGATAACCTTAAGGCAAGGCAAGACAAATTTATTTATATAGCAAAATTCAACACAAGGCAATTCAAAGTGCTTGACATCACATGAAGATCTTAAAAATTACATTAAATCAATAGAACGTAAAAACAAAGACAATCGAAAAAGGAAATACAATTATACATAGAAATCACGAATGCAATAAAAAAAAATACTAATAATAATAATTGAAATCAGCAATGGAGATAAAGCACAAGAGGAATAGAAAGCAAATAGCTTGAAATATATAGACAGTTATGGATATGCTGTGCTAAACAAAAGCGTTTTTAGCCCTGATTAAAGGAGCTAACAGTTTGAGCATATATCAGACCTTCAGGTAACTTGTTCCAGAGGTGAGGAGAATAATAACTAAATGTTGCCTCACCCTGCTTGGTTCTTGTTCTTGGAACATACAGGAGATTGGTTCCAGACGACCTTAGGGGTCTCGATGTTTCATCGAAATCTAATAAATCAAGCATGTATTTTGGTCCAAGGCCATAAGTGTTTTGTAGACGAGCAGTAGTATATTAAGCAAAAATTCCACAGTTTCACTGTATTGCAATTATAGCTCTCGAATGTCTTATTTGTAGATGTATGGGTTAAAAAAAACAAAAAACTTTTCCATTGAACAGGATTTCTTATTTTTCACAACATACTTTCAAATTGGAACATATATATCTTAAAATAGCTAAAGAAATTAAAAAAATAACTGAAATATTTAAAATAAAATTTAAAATAAATAAAACTTATAGACTATACTCACAGCCACAGCTCAAGTTGCTCGAATTACATCAAAAACAACAATAATTATTTGCCATAAAAAAGTAAAAACACTTCTAAATAAAATTAATAATATATACTGTTTATATATTGCAGGCACTGACTTTAAAGCGCAATCTCAACAGTTTGAGAGACTTGCTCATTTTCTACATATTCCTCTCTAAGTCCATGTTATGATGCAGGAATGTGAGCGTGTTCACCTTTTCTGGGTTAAGTTTGGAGCAGTGAGGTGAGAGGACACTAGTTAGCTGTCTTGGCATGCTAACTAGCCACATTATCTGCCTTGTTAACAAGCTTACGTTATAGTATTTGTTTAACCATCGCTAGACACACTAAACATGCGAACTCTCGTAGCTGTTGGGAAACATTCATGACAGCGTTTACTTATCCTAAATTTTGTGTAAAAAGATGGATGATGGTCATGTGAATGTGAAATAATGTTGCCGGTGTTGCCCCCCCTTGCAAGCACCCTCCGCAAGCATATCTTGCACGTCAGCTGTCCTTCCTCCTCTAAGCCGCGGCCGTCTGTTTCTTTTCGGCAGCCGAAATACGAGCGACTTTGTTTTTTTTTAGGGGGGGAAATCGCAAGTGAAGTTCGGCCACTTTCAGCCATTATGTCAACGCTCGTCTACAGCAGACAGAATAGCGTCACTGACAGACAAGACACAGCAACAACCGGAGGGGGAGGGGTGAGCGCTGCCGCTCTAACCTACTTCTGACTGCATTTTTGGGACATAAGAAATAGTAAAATAGTAAATTTTAGTGTTTTGAAACCGTGAGATTTTCATACCACGATAAACCTTGAAACCTGCTCGAAATACAATGATTTATTACAGTCGCAATTTCATTGTTTTCCTGCACAACCTACGCGCGGCGGATTTTCTTGTGAGAGAAATCAACATGGGTCCCAAGAAGGTCAGTGCAGGTGGTGATAAAAGAAAAGAGGTGATGCTTCTCATTGAAATTTAGAAGGAAATAATAGAAAAATCATGAGCGTGATTTGCATGAGTGAACTGACTCTACAATATGCCCGGTCTCCAACGACCTCCTTTTGCCAGTTAAGGTGACGATAAAAACGCTTTTTTATTTTCCGATTTATTATTACTATTGTAACATCGGCAAGGAAGTCGCTGGCTTCGTCATGTTTTTAGTCATTTATTTCAGAACTCACGCAACACAACAACATAAAAAAGGTAAAGCTTCCCTCTCTACCGCACCTCTCTCTCTCTCTCTCTCTCTCTTGTCAGTAACACGGTGCGTTCAGCAACAGCATGCGAAACACAACGGCCACACTAGAACCCAATTTGTTACGATTTGTAGTTATGAATTATTTGTTATGCTATGTGTTATTTCTATTTATAATTGTACCAGCAGTATTTATTAAGGATTTAACATAGGTTTTTGGGCTGTGAAATAAATTACTCAATTTAAAATGTACTCTGATAAGAAATTCCCGCTCGACATACGACCATTTCGACTAACAAACAAGGTCCTGGACCATATTAAATTCGTATGTAGAAGTACGACTGTAAATCCCATTGTCTAATCAATTTTATAAACACATACATTTAGATATCCATTTTATAGAGAATACATTGAAAGTGGATAAATGAACATTTTACTTCAACGTTTCATTTAATGAGGATAGTGTATAAAAGACTGCAAGAAGGGCTAAAGGGCGTATTCTAGGATGCAAGCTTTTCAGAAAAACTCAAGGCTACACCAATCCTCTCTGTGTGCTCAAGAATAATGGGCTAACTTTGCACAACACTGAAAACAAATAAGTGCTAGTTAATTGATTAAAGCTGCTAAATAAGCCGCAATGTAATTGGAGTGCAAATGTAATTGTTTCTTTTGTTCCACAGGCTTGATTTTGGATTGATGTGTTATGCTGATTTTGTATGAGTGTTGTTGAGCAGACCAGGAAAGTTGTTACTGCTTTGAACTGTTCATGACATCACGTCTGACTTAACCTTGCCGCCATTTGAACCACATTTCAGTTGTGTGTAATGAATCTAAAATATATGAAAGTGTAATTTTCATCATTACGTTATAATGAACTTTATCACAATATTAGGGTGACCAAACGTCCTCTTTTGCCCGGATATGTCCACTTTTAACATCCTGTCCGGAGCGTCCGGTAGGGTTTAATAAATTCATGAAAATGTCCGGTTTTCATTATTGTTCACGTGACCAATTAGCGTGTGTTGAGAATGACTGACGCTTTGCACAGAATACTACGGTACTGTGCTGCCTGCCTGCCTGCCCAGTTGTTCAGACTTTTTTTACGATCAATAAGTATCTAATCAAATGCTCATGTACCCAAAAGAATAATTAAGATGAAAATACCTTTTTTCTACTTTGGATACAAATTTGCGCATGAGTGCGCAGTCACATACTGGCTTTATCACGGCGTCAACTGTCAATTTGCATTCACAAACAAACCTTCGTCACGACAGGATCTCACATGCTATCGGTATGGACACTTCCTAAACTCACTTTTCGGCAACTGTTGACTTCTGTCGGAGCTGTAAAATCCCCATTGGTGTCGCATCGTTGCGCTGCCAATGATTGTAAACTTTTATAGCAATGTTTGATTTTGCTTCGGCTACCGGTGCTCGCTAGCTGTCAGTGAGCTAAGCCATGCTAGGCATTAAGGGAAATGTAGTTTTATACTGCTGCGTTTGGAAACGTATTTGTTGAATCGTTTGTCAGTTTATTTCGGTTATTGTTTGCGTACAATCTAGAACATTGAGAATAACAATTTGTCAAGGACAATTGTTATGATAGTAATGTATGAAAATGTTTAGTTGGCACATAGCCTGCTGTGTGTTTATTGACTGGACTACGTTTCCATTGTAGTTTTTATTATTATCTTATTCCAGTTTTTGTTTTTTTGCGTTTTTATTGTTTGATTATTTTTTAGGGTTGGGGCTACTGAGTAACCCCTGAGAATTTGAATTTTTGTCTTTGGTTATATACTACGGTATATAGCTATATATAATTTTTAAAAATACAACTGCATTTTTCTATGCAGACGGAGGAGGCACACTTTAAATATATTAAAGTGATATAAGGCGGAAAACCCCCAATTTGGCCAAATTTCAAAATTGTCCTATATCCATGTGTGATGCATCATTGGAAAGCTTAAAATCTCAAATTTTTGGTGTAAGAAAAATTTTGAACAGGTGGGCATTTAAAAAACAAAAATTTAAACAGCAAAACCCTAACTGGAGGTGAGAGCACGCGAGAGCATAATTAAAGACACCATGATTTTACCAAGATACCTTGTTTAAATCCAAAAACTCCATGTAGCATGTCTCACCGAGTGTCAAGACACAGCAGTGAATGGCCACAGCTGGACTTTTTGGGGATTTTATGGGTGAAACACGGTAATATAACAACTTGCAGGAATGGCAGATATCAAGGAGTGATCGAGATTTTCTTTTTCGAATATTTCCCTTTTAAACGTTTTTTTTTTTCTCCAATTTTTCTTTGTTTGGATTGATTATTATCCAAAATATCGGGGGAAATGCGACAGTAACAAAAAAAAAAATACAATTAAGCGATGGTTATGAGGTAGATATCCGTGACCTATTTACAGACACTATTTTTTTCATTGTGACGTGATTTGTTTAAAATGTGCGAGTGAATATATATTTTTTTCAACTAAATATTAGACATCAATTAATGATTCTAAGCTAAAAATGATGGACATTTCGAATAATAAATACAATTACTAACCTTTTTATGCCTGGGTTGAAACAAAAGCGGTTGTTGTTAGTTGGTTGTCTGTAAACGGGGGCCTCCAGGGTAAAACGGACAAATTAAAAATAGTTCAGCGACTTAATGCGTCATGAAACTGCTATGGCAGCATACAGACATATTTTTCTATCAAACACAACCGGCTTAAAATGCAGCAGTTTATGTTATAGAGGGGCAGAAACAGCTTTTTCAGCCTTGTCTGTGTTTTCCACCATAAGCATCTTTGAATGCAATGTAAAATTGAAGTATTTTGAGGCTGGGCCGAGTGTCCTCTTTTTTTGGATAACAAATGTTCACCCTACTCAATATGCTAATTTTTTTAGAAGGACGAGTAGAACCTTCAGCTATTTGCTAAAAACCACTCTCACTGATTTTTTTTTTTTTTTTGGCTCTTTCAGAAGAGGCACGCTCCAAAAAGTGTGGCATCCTGGTGCACTGCCTGGCAGGTATCAGTCGTTCAGTGACGGTGACGGTGGCCTACCTGATGCAGAAGCTGAACCTATCGCTCAACGACGCCTACGACTTTGTCAAGCGCAAGAAGTCCAACATTTCACCCAATTTCAACTTCATGGGACAGCTGCTGGACTTCGAGCGGACTCTGGGCCTAAACAGCCCGTGCGACAACCATGCCACGTCGCCCACCAATGAGCAGCTCTTCTTTACCACGCCCACTAACCACAATGTTTTCCAACTGGACACGCTGGAATCAACGTGAGATCGGCGGAGAAAGGCTGCCCCGTATCGTTTGGGTTTAGGTGATCCTGTTACCGCGGTAACCAAGTGGTTGCGCGGAGGCGCTCGCAGCCGCTTTAATGAATGTTTTAGCTCCAGGAAGCTGGGAGCCCGGGAACGTCGAGGTCGCAGACGACGCCTCGAAAGCGGGATGTTTTTAAGAAAGCCAAGGACGGCTTTCTTCAAGCCAAGGAGACTTCTTCGTACAAAGACTTGGGGAGACAAAAAAAATGGAAAATACACCGCACTTCCACGGCAAAATGGAGAACGTGGGGTCTTTGAAAAATTTCTCAATGGAGTTTAAGTTTTTAAAAACCAAGGAATTAACACATGCACACACACAAGTATTTGTATGTGCTGTTTGTATGGTATAGCAGAATGAAATGTCTACATTCATTTTTTTGTATATTTTGTGTGCTTTTATGCACCAGTTTAGATCATGTATTGATATAAATATATATACGTACACACATGATGATTATATTGACAATAATGGTATCTTTGGCCAAAACGGTGAGATTGTTAAACTAAAATGATAAGTCGTGTTTGATGATAGGATGCAGTTTGCACTGTCGTGTAGCCAATTACTTGCTGGCACTGGTGTGCTGCCATTTCAAGATAGACAAGGATGGGTTAGAGAAGCAAGTCCAAAGGTGGTCCGCTTAAAGGGCCAAATATTGGGCCTATGTTTGACTTTTGACCAACTGTAGTTCACACATAGGTGCGTCCTTCCCTACACTGTCCAACCAGAAGTACCAGTTGTATGTTTCGCAACTTAACTGCTTTGTTTCATCATCGCGCCATAGCGAGGCTTAACCAAACCGGTTTTACCGACGGCACCAACATTTTATACTTTTGAGTCAGACAAGGTGGAAGCACTTAGCTTATCTCGGCAACCTTTGGCAAAGAAGTGCCTCCTTTCTTGAGTATGTACAAACTCTTTTTACACGGCATGTTAAATCCAGGTTTCTGGTCTGGTTTTGTGACGGAATGGGGTCTGCAAATTATTGCAGGTTGTAGCAGAGCCGTAACACAAGTCTTTTCGGAAATAGTGTGGGATTCATAACAGAAGTGGCTTAGTGCCTGTGTGATGGGGAACTCCATATTGTGTTAGGCGAGTGAAGTTTAAAATCTGCCATTCACTTCCTCTGCCTTGTTAAAAGTATTTCATATGCCAGACTCTTTTTAAAACGGTCACTAGTGTGTCACAGGATTTAATGTGAAAAGCTTGTGTTACAGCTCTGATGCGGCCATTTTGTGGTGTCTTTGTAAAAGTGTATCGATGAAAACTGCACTTACTTTAGAACGTTTGGTCTGAATCACCCTTAAGCCTTGAGTGTACAGTATATTGTACAAGAAAAGTATTCAACCTAATTGGGTATAGATATAAATATATATATTTGAGCGTGAATAGTAAATGGACATATATATTATATTGTTTTGTATACCTGAGCATGCTGCGGTACTGTATGACTCAGCCACCAGTTGGATGTTGCTTTAAAAAAGGAATAATGGAGATTTTGTTGTTTGTTTACAAAATGGAGGATTTTTCCAAGACTGAGGCAAAAGCCCGCTTCCCCTTCCAGATGCCCCCTTTTTGTAGTAGCGGGAGCTAAAGAACGTGTAGCTTTTGTCCAAACGTAATCCGAACCTCACACAAAAAAATGTCTATCTTTTCTCCTTTATAGTCAACATGGTTACACGATTGGCCTCATCTTAGCGTATTTAGCATTGTTAGCTAAATATGCTGTAATAAAAAATTAAGTAAATTTAATATTTTGAACACAGATGCTCAAATGAATCATCTTTCATTTCATTGCAGGAGGTAAACTGTAAATTCTACAAAAGGGAAATAACCTTTGTGTGTATTATTTAACTGTGTGATGCTGACACACAATAGGCTACATTTATTTAAACGTAAATAGATTAAAAAATAATTAGGTTAGACTTATAATTACCGTAATTTTCGGACTATAAGGCACACCTGACTGTAAGCCGCCACCCACCAAATTTGACATGAAAACGGCATTGGTTCTTCTATAAACCACACTGGATGATAAGCTGCAGCTTTCCTCACTGTTTTATAAGATATTTACACCAAAAGATATTAACCGGAAAATCAATATTTGACAGCAACATCATAAGACTGTCTTAAGACCAAATGAACCACCATGAAGCTTTGAACCAATTGGCTGCACAGCATCATTGCTTCAAGGAGCATTTGGCCATCACTGCTCCCTGGAGGGGGGACAGTCAACCTCTGCTGTGACATGCTAGCAACACTGTTGTCATCCAACATGCCTCCTAACATGCATTACAGCACTACAAATGTAAATATCAATCAAAATTCATGTTATGTGCTAATTATTTCTTCAGTTACTGTTCCAGTTGTTTAATTATTTGCTAGTTATGGTATTTGGTCACACTTTGTTTGACAGTGGCGTCATAAGCCTGTCATAAGACTATTATAATTATGACATGACACTGCCATGAATGCTTATGACAGTTGGCATTTTGTGTAATACAGCAAATTATCTTACTTTTGAATGGATGTAAAGATTCGAGCTGGAGTTAGCGACATAACTCAAAATGTCCTTAATGCCCATGATATTGTCATGTCATAATTACGATGGCCTTATGGCAGTCTTATGACGCCACTGTCAAAGAAAGTGTTACCTACAGACCCAAATAAATCTACAAATAAGACGCACTGGACTATAAGCCACAGGATTCAAAATGAGGGAAAAAGTAGGGGCTTATGGTCCGAAAGTTACGGGAAGTAAATGTAGGATTTTGAACACAAATGCTCAAATTAAACATCTTTTATTTAATTACAGGAGGTAATTCTACAAAAGGGACATTACCTTTATGTGTATTGTTTAGCTATGTGATGCTGACCTACGATAGGCTACATATATTTGAACGTACATGGAGAAAAAAATAATACGGCTCAAATTTTTTTTTAAAGAAATGAATGTCATTAATTAGTCATGCTAACTAAATAAAATTCGAGAGGATTTCGAATGTTAAGTGCTGAAAAAGATAATTTGTCAATTTATATTCAATTGTGTCAAAATTTCTGAATTCTGCTCTTGCTCTTTGTGGCATCAAGTAGTTTTGCTGTGTGACAGTAACTTTTTTAAAAAAAAAGAATCTTAATTTGAACAAATGCATTGATTTTACTACTGCCAAAAACCAGATCTGAATCCACGCCAAATTATAATTCAGACTACAACAGCAACCTGGTTGTGAGTTTCTTGTGTGAGGTTCAGTGTTTGCAATTGGAAACCGAACGATTTTGTTTATAGTGTTCGGGTGTGAGCAGGGTTGGTCTCAGCTGGCCTTACAAACTCTTTCTGACTGTTGAAATCTCTTTGTATCTCAATTTTTACAAGACAGCTATGTAAAAATATATAGAAAATAATTTGAATCAAAATGCAGTAAAAAGTTTTTTTTTTTTTTTTTTTTTTTTTACCGCTACGGGTCAACACAAACTTGTCTTTATTACTCTGCAATACACCAGGACTTTTTTTTTTCCTAGAAACAAGACCTCAGATGTTATCTTTTGTACTATACTGATGGAATCATAGGAGCGCTAACCTGACGCGCTTGCTTAATGTCCGCCGCTTGCCCCAACTTATTTTTTGTTGTCATGTCACATGTAAAATTTTAAATTTTGAGCATTTGTTATGTTGCGCTAGAGACTGGGCAAAATGTAATATTTCAATTGCCCAGAGGTGGGAAAGGTAGCCAAATATTTCACTCAAGTAAGAGTAGTGTTACTTCCAAATAATATTACTCAAATAAAAGTAAAAGTAGTCATCCAAAAAATGTACTCTAGTACAAATAAAAAAGTATTTGGTTAAAAGAATACTCAAGTAATGAGTAACATTGTGAGAAACTGCTTAAGATGTTGTTTTTTTTTTTTTTAATTAAATAAAGGTATTTGTTTTGTCAGCACAAAGTTATCCATATGAACTGTTATTATTATACAGGTAGTGCCCGGGTTATGAACGAGTTCCATTCTACACTGGCGAGGTAACCTGAATTTTCCGACTAAGTCGGAATTAAAACTTTAAGTACCCCTAAATAAACAACCTAAATCTCAAAATAACTATCCAAAAACGTGTATTATACGTCATTGTACTGTCCTTGCCAAGATGTTGGTGCTAAGTCCTAGCTGGACAGTGATCTTAAGCACCGAAATGACTATGTCAAACGTCCGTGTGATTTGTTAACTTTATTTAGCTGCTCATGACATCAACACTTGCAGAATGTAACTAAAGTAAAAAATCAAATTAAATCAATTTCATCTTCTATTACAGCAATTCAAATGTGCTTTTATAACTAGATGCTGGTACAGCAATAACAATCCACACAAACGATTAGTATCCATCGATTAGTGGTCGCACTTCTTTAGAAACAATTGCATGAACTCGCCCCAAGTATTCGACCACAATTGAAAACGCACAATAAAGAGTACAAAAGGTGTTATGTACAGGTGTTGCCTCGGTGGATGCTTCACAAGCGACAAATGTTCGCGCAGGCTTGCAGGCTCGCAGGCTTTCCCTTCTCTTTCATTTGGCTGTGCGATGTTGGAACAAATGTTCTCTTCCTCGTGTGTGTGTGCCCGTGCGCTCTTCTTCGTGTGTGCAAATATGTTCTTCTCTGTGTGTACATGCGCTCTTATTCGTGTGCCATTAGTATTACATGCTCTACACTGCGCCAAGACAAAAGCATGCATCACAAAACAAAAGTCAACCTTATTATAAAAATTAAAGAATAACAATCCGGCGTCATGAAGTCGAAATCACGTAAGTCAGGTACGTCGTAACCCGGGGACTACCTGTACTGTACTCTAACATATAACATAACCACATTAAGCCAAAGAAACACAACAACAATTAAAACAATGAATTCCAGTTAGAGAAAAAAAATCGACAGAACTTAAGCATCATTCGTCCAAAGAGCATGAGTGCCCTCTAGTTGAGAAAACATGTTTCCTGTTATGAAACTAAAAGCATCATATCTCCGGTTTTCCGTGGTCAATCGGCGCCAAATAAAACCTTGGTTCTTTCGGCTTGCGAGTCATGGTGAGGGTAGCGCTCTATGTCAAATACTTAATTTTTTACGGTGAAAGAAGTAAAATCCAATATGTAGAATAAAGAAGAAAAATGTAACATCTGCAGTAGCAGAGTAAGAGTGTTTCTTCACAAATCTACTCAAGTAACAGAAAAAAGTGCGGCTTTCTAAAACTACTCTTAGAAGTAAATTTTTCATAAAAAGTTACTGAAGTAAATGCAACGGAGTACATGTACCGCATTACTACCCACCTCTGCAATTGCAATTTATATTGAGTACTAGGCTGTCAATTTACCTTTGCTATAGCAACGTTGTTTCCACTGCTGTGGAAACAGGAGTTCAGATTCATCTAAGTATATTAATTTATTAATAAATAAAAACAATTTAAAAAATGTTTATCTCCATCCCCAAAGGAAATGTAATCAAATGACCATAAAGCTCTTTTTGCATCTTGTTCAGTTTAAATGTAATCTATGCTATTCCTGTGGCCTTTTAATGTTAATATATACAGTATATATTGAATATATTATGAATTTATATGCAAATGTTGTTCTACTACAGCACTAGAGTGGAAAATTATAACAACCCCTACATGAAAAACGTGTGACAGTGTTGTTTTGATTTTGTAAGACTTTTTGATTCTGTGCTGCTTTTCCTTTGTGTTGATTGTTCTTAATTTCATTTTTTATATTTAACAATGAAAACAAAGAAACAAACAAAAAAAGAAACACGTACACATTGCCACATCATGGGAACGGATGTTTCTGTGTCCTTAACTTGTAGCCACATCTGGGTGTCAATGTGCTCAGGACGGGAGGGACTATTCAGTGATAAAATGAGAAAAGATAAAGGGAATGCTAAAACAAACAAAAAAGTTACCTCAATGAGGGAGTTTTCAGGGATTTTTTTTTTTGGGACAATGTATATTTGCATCGTATTGCATTGAATGGCCATTTTGTATTGAATGGCCAATTTGTATTGTGCTGTCTTTAACACAACATGCAAGTTGTGTGGGCGATGGAAAGAGGGAGGGCACGTTGAAGAAAACACCGTTGGCCCAATGTATTGTACTGTACAGTCTACTCAAACCACACCACACTTGTTTATACTGTAATAAATATTGACATATTTTTTCTTTAGCGTGTTTCCTGTCTTTTTTTCTTCCTTTTCCACCATGCACTCTGTTCATAGATGAGATGTTTACGTAATCATTGAACTGAATATATAACAAACATCCAAACACAAAAAGGCTGCAGTAATTCAACCTCTTCTTGGTCTCGAAACATTTAGAGGGTCTTGGACATGGTCTCAATTTCCAAAAGTCTTGGCGTTGTTCTGATATGGGAAGTCTTGCTCTCGGAGGATCATATTAGATCCTGGAAGGAAGTAGTTTACTCACTTTTAAACAAAAGTGGCACACTTTGACCCCTTAGCCCTAAATATCTGTAGAAGGTTTTCGTCTATGGCATTTGAGTCAATATAGAACACTCTCTCCCATTGCAGGATCCATAATGGTACCAGGGTCATTTTTATAGGGGGCCACTTGTGTCCCCTGTATAAATTAAGCTGTACAGTGATTCCTCATTTTTCGCAGATAATGGGGACTGCCCCCGCCTTCCGAAAATCCCCCCCCCCCAAAAAAAAAAAAAACTTTTGGGTGTCTTCAAAGTATTTATTCAGATTTAAAAGCATTGGAAAAGCATACATAAAAGATGTTTTTCCCCAAAATATAATCAAAACACAAAAGGGGTAGGGGTGGAGGGGGGCGTGTGCAAAAAAAGGAAAAAATAGATATTTGAAATATTTAATATACTAAAGTTTTTAAGTATTTTTTGAGTAGAACATAACATTTAATCAGACAATTATTTAAATAAAAAAGAAATATGTGAATGTAAAGTAAAATAAATTAAGGGTCATTCAGGGGCCCCTATGGTCCTGAGGCCCGGGACAACGTACCCGGTTGCCCCCCCATACATATAAACAATATATATATATATATATATATATATATATATATATATATATATATATATATATATATATATATATATATATATATTATATTATTAATATATATATATATTATATTATTTTGTTTATATGTACATATAAACAAAAATAGTATGTCGTTCTTTTTTATTGCAGATATTGATCACAATAAAACATTTGGAAAACATGATTCCATTTCTTGTTTTATCTAAAACAATTGGTGCATGTGCAAAACAGGTCAATAAATAACAATTTATAAAATAATTGGCAAAATACCATACGGCAGGGGTCATGAATTATAAATCCTCTGGGTCCGAAATTAAAAAATTACAACAATCTCGGGTCCGGAAATATTTTTAATGCTTCTTTTTTTTCCAAAAAATACAAACCTATTTTTACTTGGCCATGCTGATAATTACAACATTCAAAAATGTAAATAAAATATAAAAGGTGCATAAAACTAAAAAAGTGCTTTAATTGAATCATGAAATAGCAACATAAGAGCATGTTCAAGACTTCTTTTTTTTTTGTAAATTGTGGATGCTGACAGGGGGATTTGCTTTATTTTTTGACAGACCTCTTCTTTTTGCTTTCCATCAACAAAGTTTCAGCAACTACACTTATACAATCTTTGACAATGCGTCACTGAAACACTTTTTGTTTTGACCCAATATCAACGCTATTCTGAGGGTAAATTCAATTGCACGTTGCTGTGCAGTGAATGAATGAACCATGAGCCGTGAGGTGCGATCATATTGAGCCCTTAATTCCGCTATTTTTTGAGAACGGATGGCAGAGTTCATAGGGAAACTTGGCAAAAAAAACTGCGTGCTTCGTCTCATAGTGCCTTTTCAAATTGCTGCTTTTTACAAGCGCTACAGTCTCTGAATGAGTCTCAGATATGGCATAGTGGTCCTGTGCTGCCGCCAGGTAAAATGAACAAAAATGTGTTGGTCCACTCCTCCTTAAACACTGTTTTCTGCATCAATCTTGCGTAGTTTTGAGCACACCATTTGCCGTACCTCCTCCAACTTCATTCAGCTCAGTTTTTGGCTGTCACGCCGCAGAGTCTGGAAAGTGATTCACTCCAATTGGCTGGCTCACGCGCGTCACCGCTAAGGTTTTTGTTTGTTGCCTGCCTCCACTCTGCAAACCCGCAGAAAAAAATGATTTTTGTTGTTGCAACGTGTATTAGTCCGGACAGCTTGAGATCCGGTCCAGACGGTTTGGGGGTCCGGAACCGGACCGAGGTCCGCGGTTCCGTGACCTCTGCCATACGAGAATGTGATATCAGACAGCAGCGCTCCGGAGCCTCGCCAAACTTTCACCTGACATTACGACCTCTAGGTGGGCTTTCTCCCGCTGTCCTCGGTAATTCCAGCTCCAATAGCGTATCTTAAAGTTGCTGCAGTTAAAAAGCTCGTAGTTGGATCTCGGGATCGAGCTGACGGTCAGCCGCGAGGCGAGCCACCGCCTCCAGCCCCAGCCTCTCGGCCGCCCCTTGTTAGAACGACATAGTCTCGATATATGTGCTGTGAGGCACATCAACTATCTTCCCTTGCCTAACAGCGTTTTCCACCTGTAAACAAACAAACAAAAAACTTGTAATACTTGTGATTATGCGTTGAAATAATTGTGCCATCTGCACGTACTGATTAGCAACAGGCTACCAGCAGATACAGTAGTTGTAGTAAATGATATTAAAGATCATCATAATTACAATCGTCATCGTAATAACAATATCAAGGGCAACAAGTGGTCTCATGCGCATGATTTTAGCTTTATTTTTTGAGCACCGGACTCATGTAAATGCAGGGATAGGAAGAACATACCTTCCATAACACAGCATCAACATGGCTACCAAAACACCCGATCTTTATGGTGGCACAAGCTTGGTTCCACATCTGCCTTGATAACCATGTTGTCCTCCCCTGTCGTGATGATAGCAGATGGATGCGGTATTTCCAAATTGTCTTTTTTAAGGGGTTTTCATGAGTAATGTTACTCCAGCTCCACTGTTGTTTTGGATGGAGAAATTCTGAAACGGAAGTTGCTTGCATACATAAGGAAGTAAAGCGGAAGTACCTCGGAAACTTGTCTATAATAGAACAATTTCTCCCTCTTCCCATTGAACATTAGTCCAGTAAAGATTTTAAATCCTTCTACAAGAAGTTGCCTGCTAGCTGATAAAAGTTAACTTTTGATTTTTAAGTTTTTGTTTTCTTTTTTTATAATGAAGTCTTATTTTAGTGCCTTTTGGCATTTGTTCATTTTCCGCTTCTCTTCACAAGGTTGATGGGGGTGCTGGAGCCTATGCCACAATTAAAAAAAGTTATACTACTGTCATTTATGCCATCAAGAGCGAGCCAGGTGTGAACCCTAATCATTTTTCCCCACTTTTGTTAGATACTGTATGTTTTACTTATTTATTTTGTTTGTGTGTTTAGACATTGTAGTCTTGATTTACGCCCCGATCCAAAAGCAACGGTCTTTATTTAAGTATTTTTTTTTGCACAACAGGAAATGAGGAAGAAGCCACCAAGTTGGTGAGTCAGCAGTCCAACCCTAGACTCCTTTATTTAGTCACTGTCATCCTATTTCCTCTTTTTTGCTCATTTTATAATGTGTAGCCCAAAATGTTAGGCCTTGAGAAACATAATGAAGCTTTCTTAATAAACGGTGTTCATTGTTGGGCTTGTAATCTGCAGTGGTGTAAAATTGATTGTGGCTTGAAACTCCTTTTGGATGATCACATCACAAGAAGTCTAATGGGAAATGACTATGATCAGCACCATTCTGTTTGCAAAGTGAAGAGATGATGACATTTGATTGGCCACTCGCTGGTTACCTGGCAACACAATGGCAGGGTTTCCCCCCCTTGTTGCCATCAAGCCTCATGTGACAGTTGTGAAACAGGTAACGTCTCTGCTGCTTAATGGGAGATAATGAAAACCGGGACTTAATAACGCCCGCGCGGAACAGAAACGAGCGAGGCGTGATATCTCTGGGATGTAATGTCGCAGCAGAAGAAAATAATCGGTGATCTCAAGGTAGAAATGTGCCATGTTGACCAAGGGACAGGAAATGGGTTTTATTGCAACACAGAAAAGTGTTTGTCACTTAAAGGATTAATTTTACAAGTGCGCTTTGCGTTTTATTTTCTTATTTTTTGGGTCACTATCAATGAAAGGTACAGGGGAAACAACATAAGTAATCACACAAAGTGGAAATATGCATAAATGTGAATAAATCTAAGAGAAAATGCGTGAAATTGATTTTTTTTTTTAATTGAGGAAAGTATATGGTGGATCATTCAAGTAAATAGATGCTAATGTATTTGTCATCGGCAAATGGTGATAGTTTCTTTTGAATAGTAGGTCACTTATATTTACACAAGTATGGAATTTAATGTTAAAAAGATTAATCCTTTCAGAGCCAGCGGTCACCGGGGAAATCTATTCAAAAGTTGTCATTAGCTTAACTCATTCGCTGCCATCCCTGGTCACAGAGTATGTGTTGTTGTAGTTAATAAAAGAGGAAAATTGATATTAAAAAGCCATTGGGGTTGCTAGGCTTGCTTGATCGGGGATCCACTCAAGTAATACCTAGGGCCCCCAGCCCATCCGTGTGCACCGTAAACATTTGTTTTTTTCGCACATAAATGCACGATAAGCAATCAATGTATAAGCAGTGTTATCACCGATTACTTGAAAAAGTAATTTAATTACTGATTACGGATTACGCCTCAAAAAGTAATCTAGTTACATTGCTGATTACTTCATTATCAAAGTAAGTATCTAAGTTACTTTAAAAGTAAAAATAATTTACTTTTTACCAATTTTTCGCTCTTTGCTGCCTCAACATAGTAATGACAACAGAAAAATGTGATCGCATGTGATCGACTTTTTCACAATTTTTCACAGAGGGCTTAATCTTTGAGTTAGCGGGGGTTTAGGTAGTCCAGGGGTCGGCAACCCGTGTTTTGAAAGCCGCATGTGGCTCTTTAGTGCTGCCCTATTGGCTACCTGGAGCATTTTCAAAAATGTTTGAAAATGGTAAAAATGGTTGAGGGAAATATAGTTTTTGTTTTGATATGGTTTTCTGTACGAGGACAAAAATGACACAAACATTTGTAATGTTTTCCAATGCTGTAAAAATGTGTAGAATAATTATTAAATTTCAAAATTTCTGTCAACAAAGATTTGCGTTATAGCCTGCGACACACGCTTGGCTGCGCTTGACAGTGACGCAAGTGACATTCTGTTATTCTCGCTATGTGATTGGCAGAACAGTCGAAATGCTCTACCTTAAAATGCATGTTTAAAAATGAAACGTTGGTGACAGCAACGCTTGCACTAACTGTTGGGTTCTTTTTTTTCCTGTAACCATGGACGATTTATATGATGAAATTTTCCTCTACCCAAAGACAGGAGAATGCAGCATCAGGACTCTCTCCTCAAAATGTCCCAAGGGCGGAAAGGCCCACATTCAAGAGGGACGGATGTGTGCGCACACGTTTGCTCTTTTATATAACTTTAACATTTGTTAATAATACTCTCTGTGTGTGATATCATCTACTCTCTGTGTGTGATATCATCAATCGCTTTGCATACGCATTTTTAAATAGGCACAAACGCATTCAAGAACAACCGGACCATTTTTAAACAGGCATTTATTAGAGAGCATTTCGACTCTTCGGCCAATCATATAGCGAGAATAACGAAAAGTCACTGTCAAACACAGGCCCACCGAGGGAATAGTGAGGGGGAGTGGATAGTGTACGGTACCTACACAGGAGATAATAAAGTGTGGAAAACCGTTCACAGATGGATGCACTGCAGGGAAAATAAACATTAAATCATGAAGGCTCATTATGTATTGTTAGCCGACTTAGTCATTTTGATAGTATGCTAATATAGCTAACACAGATACATACAGCATGTGTTGCCTTCATTATTAGGCTTATTTAAAGGGTATGACAACACCTGGGGAAATGCTAATATTCCATCATTTATCCATCAACGCATGCCTTTTGAATTTATATCATGCCACTTCGTGTAATTACACACATCGCAACACCAAGAAAATGATAGAAATCAAGTCGATTGTCAAGCTAAAAGGACCCGCCCCCGAGATGCCGGAAATCTAGCATATTGTGTGTGTGACGTCAATATTGGGGAAACAACCGGCTCAGTGCTTAGTACTGAATGGCGGCGATGATGGCGGACAGTTTTGTTTCTATTTGCAGCGACGAATCCGACGTAACGAACATTCTTCTAATGGTGACGAGGAGAGTTATGAACCTTTGGTGTTTTGGGTTATCAATTTGAGCCCAAACGAAAGCCAATGCAGCCTAATGAAAGGATCATTGAGGGGAGCAATCACACTGATGAAACACCGGCGGCAACAGAATCACCGAATGGTTTGTTTTGCATTTCTTTTTGTGAAGCTGATACACCGTGACCGCAAAATAAAGTAATGTATAGAATAATTATCATTTAATATGCTATCATCGGTTTCGCTCTGCCAACCGACACAAATATGAATGGGATTAGAGGATTTGTTCTATATATTTTACGAGCGATCATTTATACATGTGTCCAGTCCTATATCCAATGCGTGATATGTTTTTTATTATAAAAGAGTACTCACTCTGGCCATTTCCCTCCTTTGCTTTGCCTGGGGTGGTGAGGTGGTCTCATCAGAGCCAGTCATCGTCCTCTTTCACCGGGCACCGCATCTGCTTTCAGCAGCAATTTCCTAGCAAAACCTGATTTCATTTGCCCATAGTTCGTTTAGCTTTCAGGTGTAAAATGCACACCACACAAAACCGTGCCGGAGGCTGGGTCTGCAAAATTAGCCCTCTTAGCACTGACGAACTTTACTCATTGTCTGCGTAGTCCAGCTCTTTTTCTCGCGTTCGGGAACTCATGGGTACTACATTGCGACAAATGGCTATTTGTAAACCACATAGCATGACAGGTTTGAACCATTTTAGCGATTTTTTTGATAAAACACGAACGCAACTCTCTCGTCGATAAACAACGATGGCACCTGCCTCGACCTTTTGTTTCCTTGTTATGACGTCTCCGCCCCATTCGGCTGTTTCCGGAACACTTTCGGAACTGTTCGTCATTTTTGATCTATTTTCGATAATTGCTCATTAATGTGATTGATTTTTTTGGTTAACTTTATCAATATTTGTTATCTTGGCACATAACGGTTCTATTGATGTCTCACACCCCCTTTGCGTTTTCATACCCTTTAAGGCTTTTAATTTTTTACGTCTCTAGACTGTTAGTTTTTTTTTGGTCCGATATGGCTATTTCAAGATTTTGGGTTGCAGATCCCTGAGTTAGTTGATGGAGTTGAACTAACTATACCCCTGCCAACTAGAAGGTTAAGCCTAAAGCCTGATGTCAAAAATTCGGAACTTCCCCTTTAAAATAAAGACCTAGCCATTGAAATGTTGGCTCTAAAAGTTCTAAAAGAGCATTAAAACAAACAAGAAAAATGAATGAAATGAACAAGAATCCGACAGTAGTAAGTCTTTCATAATGGGTCAAAATTATTTTTCGAACAGATCATGTGACAAGCACTTTAGAGACAATCGTTTGCTTTGCTTAGCCAAAACTACAGCTGAGGATGGATATCTAGAATTTCTTTAAACCTAAGCTTTCAAAAGCTTCAACAACAACTAAGCTTGAGTTTGGGCCCCCCACCCCTTACTACCCCAAAAGTCAAACTCCGCCTATGGTTACAAACTAAAACTATAAAATGTAAAGCCTGGTTACAAACTGTAGAAGGCTTTGCTTCGATTTTTGACACGTTGTGCTCTAATTCCAAGTGGTTCCTTGAATTGGATGTTGCGTTTTTAGCGGTCCACGTTGTTTTTGAGGCAGAGCAAAGTTTGCAATGATATTTTTGTTCAGTGGACAGAAATGTGAAGTAATGGCCGTGTTTCCAGTGAGCAAATGCTACCGTTTGTGGTGTCTCTTCTGGCTCTTTTATTATTCGCGTCCTGACGAGGTAGCTAGGCTATTGTTTTAGCCGCACTCTCAACGCCACTCACACGGCATGGTAATAGACGTGACCGTTTTTTTGTTGTTGTTGTCCAATGAGAAAATGTGACATGTGATGTCACTCCCAAACGCAAGAGCAACATTTCTATCAGAAATGATCTTAACCATGATCTTGACTTGACTGTACATGACTACAGTATTCTTCATTCTACATATATTATGAGGCAACGACAAAATAGTAATGCATAGACACTAAGGAAACTAGATTACAGGTTTGGAAAAATTAACGCGTTAGATTACTCGTTACTGAAAGAAAAATATAGTTGGCAATATATATATATATATATATATATATATATATATATATATATATATATATATATATATATATATATATATATATATATATGTATGTATAAATCTTTTTATCCAAAACATCTGGTAGTAAATGGTAAATGGTAATGGTGTTATACTTATATAGCGCTTTTCAACCTTTCAAGGCGCTCAAAGCAACAAATAACATTGAATAAAATAAACGTTCACATTATAAATTAAGTTTCACTTTTTCACAAAATACGCGGGGTCCAATGAAAGTTGCTGCAGCAGACGGGGGTGGAGCCCCACAAGGCCCTTTGAGACAACGTTGTGATCCAGGGCTATACAAATGAAATTGAATTGAAATAGAATTGAAGGGGGCTTTGCTACTGCAGTGACATTTCAAATGACCAATTCTTGTCATGTCTGTCCAGTACATTTTGGCAGCTCTCAGGGGCCCCTTTATTGCCTGTGGCCCCATTCAACTGCCTTGCTTGCCTGACCACTAGCCCCGCCTCTGTTGAAAACACCTATTGATGGGAATAGGCGTCCAATCCATTTTAATTGGGAGGGGCTGGAAGCAATCAAATGTTAATCTGTGTGAGGTCACAAAATTTATAAAATCAAAAACCAGATAAATAAAAAGAATTCCCAGTGCAAACTATACAATTATTTGAATTTATGTCTTCACTCTTCTTTTTTTCCAATTTCTCACAATTTCTTTAGTTTTAAAATTTATTTTCTTTAAATTTAGTATTATTATATGTATTATTGAATTATATATATTATATATGTTGTTTAACTCATGGCTTTTTTTTTTTAATTTGCAGGGTGGGGAGTTATTTTTTTCTATTTACAAGTAGTTACGGCATACCTGAATTAACCGGCTGCTTTCATACATGCCGTGTCTTGGTTAAATCACAGCTATTACACTAGGACACGACCCGGTAAATGTCCGTGTCATCTTCGTGTCAGTTGACCCGGGAAATTGCTTTCAGACATAAAGGATACCCGTTTAAATCCCGGGATTGGAGTTCAGCATATGCCTGAAAGGGGCTAACAGTAACAGTAACCCCTCAGCATTGATGGTAAGTACAGTGTCTTATTTTTTTACTGGCAACCTAAGCGGCCATGCTATTCCCCCTCTCTCGCCTCCCTACTCTTTATACAGCGCCCGCTTCTCTCAGCAAGGCGACTCATTCGCAAGTACAGCCAGAAAAGTTGAATAAAACAGCATTCAACACAATGCATCTCACAGTTATCTTATTTTTTACTTTATTTTAGTGATACAATGTATAATACATGTTTTTGAAATAGTTATTATGAGATTTAAGGGGTATTTAAGGGTACCTAAAGGGTTAATACCGACTTACGCAGAAATTCGGGTTTTGTCGCCAGGGTAGGAACGGAACTCATTCGTAACCCGGGGACTACATCTATTTATTTTCAAAATGGGTCTTTTAATCTATTAATTCATGAAAAAAATTTGGGACATACCTTCTAATTTGTGTGTTTTTTTCTATTTTCATGTGTATTTACATTGTAAATTCTCAATCAAGGTAATAAAACTATGAATGAACATGTGTAGAATTATGTACGTACTTAGCAAAAAAAAAAAAAAAAAAGTTTAATCTAGTATCTTTAAAGTAAGCACCCTTTGCTCTGATTACTTTTTTGCACAATCTTGCCATTCTCTTGATGAGCTTCAAGAAGGTGTCAACTAAAATATTTTTTGACTTCCCAGGTATGCCTTTTCGGGGTTGATTAGTGATATTTATTGCTTAATCAATGATCTTTGGACCTTCAGTTGTGTTGCATTGAATGAGGTGGGTCCAAACCTATGGCCTGTACTGTAAATATTGTTTTAAATGCCCCCCCCCCCCCCCCCCAAAGTACATGTGAACAACACTAATACTACAATTAAATTTTAAACGGCGGCTACAGAATATTTTCCCTCTGGGCCACAATTGGCCACTAGGCCGCAAGTTTGAGACCCCTATCCTATATGAATGTAATAAAAAGATTTAAGAAAATAAATACATAATTAGTACATAAAAGGGTTAATTAACTTCATATTAATACTTAAGGGGAAGCAAAGTCAACAAGCGTCCTTGCATCTGAGTGACTGTGTGTTTGTGTCTGTGTAGGTGCTTAACAGTACACAGTCACAAAAGTGACATTTCAAACTGTGGCCAATTTACCGCCGCTAATAACAATACAGACAATGCAACATTTTAGTAACATTTTACCATTTTAACTGGCATGCAAGTGTCAAAAGAAATTACTATTAATAATAAAACCTACACACATGTCTATTTCCTACCAACGTGAGCTGCTACTGTAATCCCCAAAACCTCAGTTAAAAGTATTAATTTTCCCAACTCGTTCAAGGTTTACCTTGAACTGCTCATAATTTTCTGGAATAGGTTCCAGAAATGTACCATAATTTCGGGACTATCATGTGCCCTGATTATAAGTCGCCACCCACCAAATTTGACAGAAAAACGGCATTTGTTCAGAGATAAGCCGCACTGGACTGTAAGCCGTAGCTGTCGTCACTGTTTTATGGGATATTTAGACCAAAAGATGCTAACCAGGAACACTTTATTTGACAGCGGCATTATAAGACTGTCATAAGCCCAATTGAACCACCATAGTTCCACTATTCATTGCTTCAAGAAGCTTCATTTGGCCATCACTGCTCCCATGGGGGAGACATACAACCTCTGCTGCCACCTGTGGCCTATACTACGAACTGAGTTCAACCTCCCCAGAAGTAATCCAGTTTACCAGCGGGTAACCGGAGTTGACAAAACCTGGTTGTCTAGTTTGTGGTCAGTCGGTGCTACGACGCTGATTATGAGGTTGATTAGTCGAACCTGTGTCAACCCAGTGGGAGTTACTGCGCGTTCACATAAAAGGGGGCGGAGACCAGAGTCAAACACTACTTGTGACGATGGCACGGGCACCTTACTTCACGGAGGAGGAATGCGCGATGATCATACGGAGTTATGAGGAATTAAAATCCACTCTCACCGCGAAATCGAACACCGTTTCAGCGAGTAGAACGCAACGGGTCTGTTGACAGCGAATTTACAGATCGTGTGATTTGTGAATGCGTCAATATGCCAGTTTACTTATGTCCATGCAAAGAAATAAAGCCTGCTGTCAGGACAATAAAATAAGATTTGGTACGTTAACAGTAAGAAATAATTTATCGCACATCATCACATGAAGCAGGATAATTGTATGTTTAGTCCCATTGACTGTATGAATACGTATGTCCTTTTTTTTTTTTCCTTAGTTTGGGCCTAAAAAATCAAGCCCGACCCGAGCCCGATAAATTAACTTTATTTGCAGGCCCGAAACCGACCCCCCCACCCCCTCCATAATTTTATGTTATCTTTGTGAGGACTCAGGAGAAGAAGGAAATGCGGGGATGCCATGCGTTGTTGCGCGAATTAAAGCCCGTCTTTTGTAACGAATTTTCACAGTTAAACAAGACTAAGATGAGTATTCAATAAACATTTATATCTTTTATATTTGTGCGTCTGTCCTATCAGTGGATTTGACATTTAATTCAATCTCTTCGAGTTGGCAGAAAAAAACGCAAGTTTTCTCAATGTTTAAATAGTGTACATATTTCTATGGTTATTATTAACTCATTTACACAACGAAATAACGCTGGAAAAGTTCGTTAAATATGTTTCCTGTATATGAGAGCAAAGCTCCACATTCGTTTACATTCAGCAATTTCAACGATCAATTTGAAGCGTTTCCATACCCCACTTCGAATCGCACGGCATACAGTGTTCTTATGCAGATATTCAGCATCATCAATGGAATGCATATATTGTCCATGGCGAAAGAGTGCACGTAGAGGCACACAATCTGCCCGTTTGTGAGGGCCTGACTTCGGCGGGTTACATTATATTGACGTCCGCCTCGATCAGTTGGCACAGGTAAAGAATTCCCTCAGCTGAAAATCTTTCACGGAGAACATCTTCCGGGTACGCCAGCGGATTCTGGTGGTCTCCAAAAACCCGTGCACTCCGAAGAGAGCCCCTCACAATCCGCGCGCCAATGTCGTATGGGTCGTCCAGGTATGCTGTCATTGTCAGGAGGACATGTCCGCGGAGGAGTGCTGTTTAATTATAGCGTGGTTAATTAGAATTCTGGGGTTAAGCAAGATCTAACTCTGAGACGACCAGGTTTGGCGTGTGGCAACACTTCTTGGTTCCAACATATCCACCTTTCGTAGTCTCGCTTAGCTGCGAACTTAGGTCGCGCGTGATGAAGTTACTCTCGAAGTTACCCTGCTCAGCCAGAAAACTGGCTTCGTAGTATAGGCCACTGCTGTCAACACTGTTGTCGTCCAACATGCCTCCTAGCATGTATTGCAGCGCTACAGATGTAAATAACAACCAAAATTCATGTTCTGTGCTAATTATTTCTTCAGTTACTGTTCCATTTATTTCATTTATTGCTACTTATGGTATTTTGGGAACACATTTGACAGTGGCCCCATTAAGACTGTCATAAGACCATCATAATTACGACATGAAACTGGCATGAACATTAATGAATGCTTATGACAGATGTCATTTTGTGTGATCCTGCAAAATATCTCACTTTTGAATGGATGTAAAAGATCGGAGCTGGACATAAATGGAGTAAGTGACCTAATTTGTCCGATGACACTTAATGACTTCTGCTATAAGCATTCATTAATGCGCATGATAGTGTTAGAAAGAAGAAATAAGTGAATAAGTAAATAAGTAGTAGTCTTATGGCAGTCTTATGATGCCCCTGTCGAATATAGTGTTACCTAATAAAAAAACAAAACAAAAAAATAGAAAAATAAGCCGCAGGATTCAAAGTGAGGGAAAAAAGTAACGGTTTATAGTCCGAAAATGATGGTACTTAATTAGATTTAAAGTGCATGTGACACAAAAAAAGCATGTTTATTTCATAATACACGTGGTATTTTATGCTCCTGAATGATATGGACCCCTTGGATGTGTGTAGAAGCGATCGCTATATTTATTTAGTTTTTTTAATCCCGCGCCATGAAAATGAGTGACTTCCGGCTTCGGTCTTGCATTGAAGAGGTGGGCGCTGTGCTGTGACGTGTACGGTAGAAGACGTCCTCTTCACTATACAGCGTTCTGTTGTGTATGAGGACGAAGGATTCAGCTGATTTTGCGGATTAATACGTTTATTTTTCGCATCACGCCAGCCAAACGGCTGCAAAAAATTATCCTGTATGAGGGAGAGGCGTATGCGCCTTTTTGGAGTTTCAAAAGGTTCCCATTCACCGTGGATATTTACCGTGGGACCTTTGGACTTATTAGGAAGTGAGTAAACATCTTGTTTTGTATTAATGCAAATACGAATACAGCGATTACAAAGTAAACACTACAAACTTTCTTTAAATAAAGGACTTCTTACGTTTGATCATTGATAGGCATGTAAAAAGCTCTCCTCATGCACATTAGCAGCACATTAGCTGCACAACAACTGCAGCCGCCCTCCTCCGGGGAACGAACTGTAAATTGCTCTCCGCCGGGCGGTTTGCCCATCCGCAAATACAATCAACAACCCAGTCGTTATGTCAAATAATCCAGGATAGTTATGTGTGATTTTCCGTTTCGAAGACTTTGAAACATCACTCGGTTCGGGTTAGCATGTCGGCTAGCTGTCACGCCTTTTGGTTTGTTTACATTCTCCGAAGCCGGGGAAGGGAAATGACATATGTCCGATTTAGGTTGTCATAAAATATCGTTCGGGAGGTGCGACGGTCAAGGTGAAGTCAACAGTTTTGACCATTATGGAGTAATTTTGCCATGTCGTCCTGAATAAATGCATTTTTATTATTTCACAAGACTGTTATTTGTCATGACCGACCATGCCATTTATTTAGCAATTGGGGAAAATACTTGGATAAAAAGAATATCCTGTAAAAATATTGAAGTAAAGAGACAGAAACAATGACATTTTGCAGCTCTCTTCGTCGCGTTTTCCTCGTTGTGTATAGTTCCCCCTCGATGGGCTGACTGGTCCTTCTCAAGCATTTTATTTAGCTATTGGGGAAAAATACTTGGATAAAAAGAATATCCTGTAAAAATATTGGAGTAGAGAGACTGAAACAATGACATTTTGCGGCTCTCTTCATCGCGTTTTCCTCGTTCTGAATAATTCCCCCTCAATGGGCTGAATAGTAAAACCGATGAGCCCAGTCTACCGCTGACGTCATCCACCTGTTGGGGACGCTAAAGCCCTATAATGGTAGGCGTGGCTAACCGGCAGATTAAAAGACTAATTTCTCGTCATCTGTGCTTTGCTAAATTGTTGTATATAGTCGAATCGTCTCAAAATATGATTCTAATTCACATAATAATGCCATTTAAGACTTTTTTTCTCCTGTCGTATGCTCTTTAAATCAATATAAATCAAAGGCAATCACAATCATTGACAAAGAACACAATCTAATGAGTTTGCTCTTGAATTGGATCAAATTTTTGTGCTGGTGAAATCCACGTGATGTCAAATAAGTGATTTAAAAATAAAAGTAAAATATCAAATTACAGTACAATTTCAATAAAAGTAATATACTATATAAGTAAATATGATTGTGTACCTTCTGATCAAATTATTTTTGTGTACTTGATAAAATGGCTTGACAGGGCACTTTCCGGCTGTCATTAGTAAACGTTCAGACAGGCCAGCTAAGAAACTCGGTCAACACAGTTACTTCCTGAGATAAGTGGTCACAGTATGTACACTATACAAATTTACAGCAGAGAGAACTGTCTTACATCACGTCTGAGAAAAAGGTGTGAACATAATGACACTCTAACAACTGGTCAACTTGTAAACCGGTCCACGCCTGTGAGCGTCACTCTTATGACTTTTTATGGTGTCACACAGGAAAGGAAGCGCGTGGGCGGAAAAGGCGTCATGTGACTGTTTGACTTTGAGCCCTGATGGGCAAACACACACTCACAGTGGCCTCTTATCTCACTGACCCTCTCACAGGTTGCTATCTTGTAGGCCAAAGTCGTATTTGCTTGATTGGCCATGTGAACAGAAAGTTTGAATGAGCTCACAACAGGAGCTGCTGCACTTCCTTTTACTTGACATACACAATAACTAAAGTATTGGGACATCACATAACGTTTCCATTTTGTATGCATCATTGTAGAGCGGAGAGTGTGGGGGTCCCACTCAAATTCCAAAAACATGCATTGTAGGTTAATTGTAGATTGGACCATGGCCCCCAACAAAGTGTTTACTGCATATGAAGGTGAATGGCTTCACCTTGCTGGCGTTAAACTGGTTTTTTGGACATCCGAACAAGTTGATCCATTGTTCAAATTTTTCCTCTGAGTTTTTGGCTTCGGGAAACGTATGAAGAAAACATCCTTCATATGTCATAATGTCTAGAGTCGTTTCTTTCATAGCAGTAGTGTTTACTCGGCATGTTCTTTTTTGAAAGATTACCGGCAGAAAACAAGCAGTACTGACATGGGTTGTATTCGAGCACGCATCGATATTGACCCCTTTCCGGTTTACGATCGTGACGTCACGCAGCCTTGCGGTCCAACAATAGCATTCGTGCGGTACATTATTGTGTAGACAGTGGTACCTTTACTTACGAAAGTCTCTACAAATGGAATTTTCAGGTTACCACTGTATAGACAAACAACTTCACATTGTACTCAAGCTACCTCTACCCATTGATTTCGCAAATAGAGGTACCACTGTATAGACCAGGGGTCGGCAACCCAAAATGTTGAAAGAGCCATATTGGACCAAAAACAAATATATCTGGAGCCGCAAAAACATTAAAAGCCTTATAATGAAGGTAACACATGCTTTATGTATCTATTTTAGTTATATTAGCCGATTATCAAAACGACTAAGTTGGCTGCTGCTAGTCTTTAAGCCATTGTGGCACCACCTTATCACCACAAAGAGCTTTTTACGTCGAAAATTTTGCATTTATTTAGCATTTATTTTACGTAAATACGCTGATTGTGCTGCTAGTCTTTAAGCCACTGTGGCGCCGCCTTATCATCAAGACTCGCAAAAACACTTTACAAGAAAGGCGAGGCAAGGCAAGGCAAATTTATTTATACAGCACAATTCAACACAAGGCAATTCAAAGTGCTTTACATCACATGAAGATCATGAAAATCACATTTTAATTAATACAACATAAAAACCAAGACAATCAAAATCGGAAATAAAACTATACATGAAAATCGCATTTAATAACAAATAGAATAAAAATAAATGAATAAAAATAAAACAAAAACTACTACTACTAATAATAATTAAAATCAGCAATGGAGATAAGCACAAGAGGAATAGAAAGCAAGTAGATTAAAATATATAGACAGTTATGGATATGCAGTGCTAAACAAAAGCATTTTTAGCCCTGATTTAAATGCGCTAACAGTTTGAGCATACTTCAGACGTTCAGGTAACTTGTTCCAGAGGTGAGGAGCATAATAACTAAATGCTGCCTCACCCTGCTTGGTTCTTGTTCTTGGAACATGCAGGAGACCGGTTCCAGATGACCTTAGGGGTCTAGATGTCTCATAGAAATCTAACAAATCAAGCATGTATTTTGGTCCAAGGTCATTAAGTGTTTTGTAGACAAGCAGTAGTATTTTATAGTCTATCCTTTGACTGACTGGAAGCCAGTGTAGCGATTTCAAAACCAGTGTAATGTGGTCCAGCTTCCTTGTATTTGTGAGGACTCTGGCTGCAGCATTCTGTACTAGCTGCAGCTTCCTGACTGATTTTTTCTCAAGACCCGTAAATATACCGTTGCAATAGTCCAATCTGCTGAAAATGAATGCATGCATAAGTTTTTCCATGTCTTGTTGAGTCAGAAGCCCCTTAATTCTGGTTATATTTCTAGGTTGTAATAAGCAGATTTAGTGACGGACTTTAGATGGCTATGAAATTTTAGGTCTGAGTCAATAATTACGCCAAGGTTTCTGACTTGATTTGTAGCTGTAAGTGACACTGTGCTAAGGTGCCTGCTTATCTTTGACCTTTTCTTTTTTGGCCCAAAAGTGATCACCTTTGTCTTCTCCACATTTAACTGGAGAAAATTCTGGCACATCCATTCATTGATTTGATGAATGCATTTACTCAGGGAGACTAAGGGACTATAATCATGTGTGGACACAGAAGTGTACAGTTGTGTGTCATCTGCATAGATGTGATAGGAGATGTCATACTGTTCCATAATCTGAGCTAAGGGAAGCATAGCAAGAAAGATGGGAACACAATAGCACAACAACAATAACAAAATGAATGGTAAATTCATGTAGTTAGATTAAAATCAGGATAAAATTAAATAGAAATTAAAGAGGTCAAGATAAAACCGAGATAAGGTTAATGGTGGGTAAGAAAGAGTAAACAGTTGTGTTTGAGTCTGGACTCGAAAAGTGAGAGGGTAGATACATTGTGAAGATCGAGGGGTAGGCAGTTCCAGAGCTGGGGGCACAGTGACTAAAAGCTCTGGAACCGAAGGTGGCAAGACGGACAGGGGGGACCGGCAGGTCGAGGATAGAGGAGGCACGAAGTGAACGGGGGTGGGGGTGGGGGGGGGCTGTTAATACAGAGGACATTGCATAGGTAGGGCAGGACCAGGCCATGGATTGCTTTAAAGGTTTAAACAAGGATCTTGTAGTTGATTATTTCTTTGACTGGGAGCCATTGAAGTTGACAGAAGATGGAGCTTATGTGGTGAGTAGTGGGTTTCGAGTAATGAGGCATGCTGCTGAGTTTTGGAGGAGCTGCAGTTTTTGGAGGGACTTAATTGGGAGATCGAAGAGCAGTGAGTTACAGTAATCGAGCCGGGAAGTGACTAGACTACAGACAAGAGTGGAAGCGGTATGACGGGTGATAGAAGGTAGGAGGCGAGAAATATTGTGAAGGTGGAAATAAGCTGATCTGTTGATGTCGTTGATATGGGAGTGGAAGGAGAGCATGCTATCGAGGATGACATACAGACTCTTAACATGAGTAGAGGGAGAGATCGGTACATTGTTGATGGTAAGAGAGAAGTTATTGTCATTTAAGAGCATTGTGTTGTTACCTACAAGGAGAACTTCTGATTTTGCCGATTGAGGAGGAGGAAGTTGGAGGAGAACCAAGAGTTGATGTCTTCTAAACAGAGGGTGAGGGAGGAGGGTGGAAGGGAAGAGGTTGGTTTTGAGCAAATGTAGAGGTGGGTGTCATCCGTGTAGCAGTAGAAGTGAATGTTATGTTTACGGAAGATGGAACCGAGGGGGAGGATGTAAATAATGAAGAGGAGCGGCCCCAGGACCGAACCCTGGGGCACGCCAGCGGAGACAGGGAGGGATTTGAATTTGTGGGGGCCAAATTTGACATATTTTGTGTGGTCAGACAGGTAGGTAGTGAACCAAGAATGGGGTGTGTCAGTGACACCAAGGAAGGAGAGCCAGTCGAAAAGGTGTTGTCAGTGGCAGACAGTGAGTTTAATACTATGAAAAAATATCAACTTTAAAGTGTTACTTGAGACTGTCATGCGTTAAGTTGCGTTTTGTTAAGATTTTGCCCTAGTTTTTCTTGTCCATTTGATTGCCTATTGATTTCACTTGTTGTGGCCTGCTCCTCGTGTCTTGACCAATCCGTTGCGTCTTGTATCAACTACCTGTGTCTCATTGTCTCCTTACCCCATGTCTGAATTTAAGTTCCCCATGTGCTGTCTGTTCTTGTTCGGTCATTGTCTGTACAAGTGTCTATCCTATGTCGATATCCTGTCCAAGCCCTCTGTTTTGATTAAGTAAAGTTTTGACACACATTTTCGTTAGTACTTCTGATTTCTGTTTGAACATTGCCTTTCTGATTCCCAGTATTTTTATTTGTACTTGGTGTTTTCGTTTGTTATGATTTTTAAAACATTTTTGAGTTGACCACAACCTTGCCTCGCCTCCCCGTTTCCCTGCATTTGGGTCCTCCATGCCCACGCCGCCTCCACGTGCTGGGACCGTAACTAGTGTTTATTTCTGTATTCTGTATTATTCATTTGAATGGCATGAATTTATTTTTATTTATTAAACATTTGTAATCATACAAAAAACAGCAATAATTATTAATAATTGAAAATGACATGTATTATAATAAATGCTAACATTTAAGTATTTTTTTTAATTACCCCAAATAGTCACTTGCCCTATATAGGACTAAAAAGGTCTTAAGTGTACACTTTGAATTGCTGTCCACTGTAGTGACCAGTGTCCCTGAAAGGGTTAAAGTACCTCGGATTAAAGTCAAATGAAGTTCAGATGTTTCAGTAGGCGTAACCCTACGTATTTACTTTCTACGTCTGGAGGTTTTGTGATAATTTTGACTTGTGACGCTGCATTCAGTTACCACGATATGATTTGGTGATAAGTAGTGTTGTGTTTGCACCAAAATTATTGTAATTTTTATAATTACTTTTGTTAACGTTTTGTAATTATGGCCACCTTTCTTCCGACCATGATACATTTTCCCACATGCTTGAGTGAAGTTTCAAGTGAATTTTTGCAAACCTTTGATGACAAAATTTTATGAACAAAATCCTTTTGATAACAATGTCTCAAGACATTATTTCTACAGTATTTATATTCCATTGTGACATGCTCAAACCAAACCGTCTCTTCCTTTTCTTCTCCTTTCCTTATCATTGTGGTAACATAGAGAGGAAGAGGTGAGCAACCTGGCTAACAAAGTGCACTGTACATCCGCCGGTTAAAGAGTAACAAAGAAACTGTGGCTGCAATAAATGCCGGGGATAGACTGATAGGAGTCTTTTTTTTTTTTTTTTTTTTTTTGGACCCAGTTTGTGTTCAAGTAGTGTATTTGAGTACTCGCCAATACAAAATACTATACCATTTTAATGAGAATGCATTTTATTTTCATTGGACTATATTTACAAACACATAGCGCAAACCTTTCTTGAACGAGGCATACCAGTAAGTTTAAATCAAGTGCAGTATAAAACAGTTTTGGACTAACAATTTGTCATTAGGGTGTGTGATGGAGGACTGGGTCGCAAATCGGCTCACAGTTATGAGATTAACCCTCCTGTTGTCCTCATTTTCTGTATACGCCCAGAGTCCTCCGGGTCAACTTAACTCGTCTTCGCTAAACCCCAATTCAATCAGTTTAATTGAATTTCAAACACTGAATTTTATACAATGGTATGAAAAAGTATCTGAAGCCTTTGGAATTTCTCACATTTCTACATAAAATCATCAAATGTGATCTCATCTTTGTCAAAATTACACAGATGAAAAAACAGAGTCATCTTTAACTAAAACCACCCAAACATTTATAAGTTTATATACATATTTTAATGAGGATAGTATGCAAACAATGGCAGAAGGGGGAAAAATAACTAAGTGAACAGTCACATTTAATATTTTGTGGCCCCCCTTTGGCAGCAATAACTTCAACCAGATGCTTCCTGTAGCTGCAGATCAGCCTGGCACATTGATCAGGACTAATCATGGCACATTCTTCTCTACAAAACTGCTATAGTTCAGTCAGATTCCTGGAATGTCTGGCATGAATCACTGTCTTTAGGTCATGCCACAGCATCTCAATGGGGTTCAAGTCTGGACTTTGACTAGGCCACTCCATATCATGTGTT
Source organism: Corythoichthys intestinalis (assembly GCF_030265065.1). Taxonomy (NCBI): domain Eukaryota; kingdom Metazoa; phylum Chordata; class Actinopteri; order Syngnathiformes; family Syngnathidae; genus Corythoichthys; species Corythoichthys intestinalis. The sequence continues at coordinate 5,104,729 of NC_080403.1, read as the reverse complement.
TTGTTCTTCTGAAACCATTCTGAAGTTGATTTACTTCTGTGTTTTGGATCATTGTCTTGTTGCAGCATCCATCCTCTTTCTAGCTCAGTACTTCTCAAATGGTGGGGCGCGCCCCCCCAGGGGGGCGCAGAGCGATGCCAGGGGGGGCGCGAGTGACCTCAGGGAACATGCTTTTATTTTTTTTATTTTTTTTTGCCGTACTAGAATAAAGTGTACTTGCACATCCACTCCGTGGGTGGCAGTGGCGCTCTCATTTTCAAAGTGCGTGCAGTATTTTTGAAGTAAGCAAGAGCACACGGAAGAGACTCATGCAGAGCTGGACTCACGCAGCGACCCACTGTCTTCTTCGGTTCTCACGTGTCCGGCCGAGAAGTGCCGTTTTCGGCTTGGGATCGTCACGACCACCGCCCTCACCTACGGTTCTACCTCGGCCGCCGAGAATGCGCTTTTTTGGGGCCGTTTGCCTTTGACTTTTAATATAGTGGGAAATGAGGAAAGACCACTGTTTACTGAGTCTAAAAATGATTATAGCGGAGAAGCCAAATCAGTTAAGACGCCACTTAAAGACATTCGACCTCAATCTCATTGATAAGTCGCTTGATTGTTTTTCAGCGAAAATGTGCCGAATATTGCCAATTGTCACAATCGTCCCGCTTTGTCAGTGTTATATCAGTAAACCAGTGAGCACTGTGGTGAATCAGCGAAAATAAAAACTTTCCTTCTGTCCAAAGACTTTTCCCCCCCCCTTCTATTCAGTTTTGTTTTTCGGTCAAATGTTTTGGCACGTTGTCCTGAAGAGTAAATGTTTCTAATCAATTTGAATTTGTTATTATTTACTGATTTTATTACATTTTATTTTTCAGTATCAAATGGTCAAAAATGTACCTTGAGTGTATTTTTACAGTTTGGATGTGGCTTTTTTTTTTTTTTTTTTTTTTAACTTCAGGCAAATTGATGCGCGTTAAGTCTTTTCTGTTACAAGCAACACAATGTTAAAAAAGTTATACTTTATTATAAGTTGATCTATGTTACTTTTTTTCTTTAATAGAAAAAAAAGGACACAATGTTAGGCTGAGGCGTACTTATAATAGTAATATAGACGAATGATACTATTTACAGTGGTGGCAGAGAGTTGGGGGGGGGCGCGAAACATTTACGTCTTCCTTGGGGGGGCGTAACAGAAAATAATTGAGAAGCACTGTTCTAGCTTCAACTGTCCGACAGACGACCTCAGGTTTTCCTGCAAAACATCTTGATAAACTTTGAATTTATTCTTCTATTAATGACTGCAAGTTGTCCAGGCCCTGAGGCAGCAAAACAGCCCCAAATCATGATGCTCAATCCACCATGCTTCACGGTGAGGTGCTGATGTTAGTGAGCTGTTCCATTTTTCCTCCACGCATGACATTGTGTGTTACTCCCAAACAATTTGACTTTGGTTTCATCAGTCCACAAAATATTTTGCCACAACTTCTGTGGAGTGTCCAAGTGCCTTTTTGCGAACATTAAACGAGCAACAATGTTTTTTTAGACAGCAGTGGCTTCCTCCTTGGAGTTCTCCCTTGAACACCATTCTTGACGATAGTTTTACATATAGTTGATATATGCACAGAGATATTGGACTGTGCCAGTGATTTCTGTAAGTCTTTGACACTCTAGGGTTCTTCTTTTTTTTTTTTTAAACCTGTCTGAGTATTCTGCACTGAACTCTCAGCGTCATCTTAGGTGGACGGTACACTTCTTGGGATTTCTTGCATTTGTAGACAACTTCTCTGACTGTCGATTGGTGAACATCCAGATTTTTAGAGATGGTTTTGTATTTCCCAGCTTTACACTAATCAACAATCCTTGATTGCAGGTCTTCAGACAGCTCTTTTGACTGAGACATGATACACATCAGACAATGCTTCTCAGACAATTCTTACTAAATGTGTGTTTTATAGTGGGCAAGGCAGCTTTACACCACCCATCAATGATTGGGCACACACCTGACTTAAATTGTTTGGTAAAACTCGGTTTCAATTGCTCTTTAAGTCTCGTTAGGCAGAGGGTTCACTTATTTTCCCCCCTTCTGTCATTGTTTGCATGCAATCCTCATTAAGATATGAAAACCTATACATGTTTGGGTGGTTTTAGTTTAAGCAGAAACTGTTTTACATCTATGTGATTTTGACAAAGATCAGCTCACATTTGATGGTGATTTATGCAGAAATGTGAGAAATTCCAAAAGGGTCAGATACTTTTTCATACTCCGTATTGCGCAAAGAAAAAAATCATCCTTTACCACTATGTGTGTGAATACTCGCCAAAACAAAATAAAAAATGTGCGGAAAGGAGTCTAGAATGCATTTTTATTGTTCTTTGAATTTTTTTTCCTCCGGTGAAAAATTTAAGTATATAAAGCCTCAACATTGGAATAATTGACAGAATTTTTTCCCTTTGAAAGACAAAAATTTTCTTCGAATATCAATTTCCATATATAATTTTCAATTTGTATCATATTTGATACATTGTAACACATTGTTCAACAATCGTTTTTTTATTCCCCGAACAAACAAACAAAAAATATACAATATAGTAAATCACAGCAAATCCAAAATTTCCAAACATAAAAATAGTTACTAGAGAGAAATCCACTAATGGAACTGGTTGTCTGGAAGCCTGGAAAACAATATTTTTACTCATTTTGCGGTTCACGACTTTTTATTTGGCATGGTGGTAGGCTTGAAAAGAGTTTCTCTCCTCGTTCAAGCTCTGTATTTCTGACAGTACACGTGGATAAAGTGGCTTGTGCACTTCTTCTATCACTTGTCAGGTTTCCAAGGTTGGGAAATAATCCAGGCCATCCTTTCTCACATCAGACCTCAGTGGTTTTCTTCTTTTAGTAATGCCGGCGTGTCTGTCATTTCACATCTAGTTCTATATACTGGTACATGTGATATCTATGAAATCCGTAGTTTGTAGGAGGCGTGGTTTGTAGCGGCTGCCGCTTAGCTCTGGACTGTACCACATACCGGACTTAAAGTGCCTGTGACAGCATTAAAAAAATCTTAAATAGCATTATTATGTGAATTAGAATCATATTTTGAGACGATTTGACTATATACAACAATTTGGCAAAGCGCAGATGACGAGAAATTAGTCTTTTAATCTGCCGTTTAGCCCTGCCTGTTATTATAGCGTTTTAGCGTCCCCAACTGGATGATGACGTCGGCAGGGTCACGATTTCATCTGATTTAGAATTCAGCCCATCGAGGGGGAATTATTCAGAATGAGGAAAATGCGACGAAGAGATCAGCAAAATGTCATTGTTTCAGTCTGTCTACTCCAATATTTTTACAGGATATTCTTTTTATCTAAGTATTTTCCCCAATTGCTAAATAAATGGTATGGGCATGACAAATTGTGCTAAATGGAATATGAAATATTCAAAATGTATTTATTCAGTACGACATGGCAAAATTACTCCATAATGGTCAAAACTATCGACTTCTTACATCTCCGGAACGATATTTTATGCCACTGGAGTTAGTCTGACTTTTGTCATTTCCCTTCCCCGGCTTTGGAGAGCGTAAACAAACCAGAGAGCTCGTTTGCTGGGGAAGCAGGTGGAGAATGACCCCCTGACAAACTGTCCGAGGTCGGAGGAACGCATAACACTCGAGCCCAACCCGAAGATAGTGGTCTATTGCTGGCTACACGAAGAGGGCAGAAGGGGCTGGAAGTCTGGACGATATGGAGAACCGCACAATCATAAGCTGTCCTGGCGGGCACACGAAGAGGACCTCGGTGGACAAGGAGCATTGTCAGCCACAAAATGCAAGCCACCTCCTTATTAACCCATGCACCCTGATCCCTGTATTTGACATTATACAAAACACGTAGTTTACTCACTTCCTCGTGAGTCCAATAGTCCCATCGTTGTCTGACTTGTTTTGGCCAATCTCGGGGTGAACGGGAACTTTTTGAAACCCAAATAGGCTTACAAGTCTCTCCCTGGTGCAGCAACAAAATCCTGCAGCACATTTGGCTGGTGTGATGCAAAAAATAAATTAATCCACAAAATCAGTTGAATACGCAGTCCATTTGAATGGTATAAAGCAATGCTGTATTGTGAAACGCTGACCCGGGTGACGTCACATTCGCATTCCTCCTCAAAACAGGAAGTTATTCAATCAATCAATCAAATTTATTTATATAGCCCTTTACAAAACCCGAATGGCCCTCAAAGTGCTTTACAACAAAACATGGCTCAAGATAAATAAAAGGCAGGAAAATATAATACAATGACGTTTAAAAAAAAAATAAAACAAGAAATAAAACAAAAATAAATAAATAAATAAAACAAAGACGGCGCATCGCAATAAAAGTCCAACAAATAAAACAATAAAACCGATAAAATCCAAAGACATTAAAAGGACCCTTAAGCAAACCAGGCTATCCTAATATGTGTGAAAGGCGAGTCTAAAAAGGTGCGTTTTAGCAGAGACTTAAAAAGACCTAGATCTGTGATGGTGCAGATTTCGGGGGGAAGGCTATTCCACAGCCTGGGGGCAGCAACCGCAAAGGATCGGTCTCCCCAGTGTTTAAGTTTTGACCTCGGAACATCTAAAAGAAGGTGGCCGGTCGAGCGAAGAGTCCTGCCAGAGTTACGAAAAGTTAAAATTTCCGACAAATAAGATGGAGCTTGGCCATTAATAGAATTAAAAACAAACAGTAAAAGTTTAAAATCAATTCTAAAATGGACTGGAAGCCAGTGGAGTGATGATAGCACGGGTGTAATATGCTCACGTCTAGGTGTACCTGTTAAAAATCGAGCAGCAGCATTTTGAACAAGTTGTATCCGAGAAATCGAGGACTTGGGGAGGCCAACATAAAGTGCATTGCAGTAGTCCAGCCTTGAGCTTATAAAAGCATGAATTGGTTTTTCAAGGTCGTGGCGACTAAGAAAAGGCTTCACTTTTACTAAGAGACGGAGTTGGAAAAAACTTGCTCTTACAACAGAACTTATTTGTTTTTCATAGTTAAGCCTGTTATCGAATATCACTCCGAGATTTGTAACGTGTGTCTGAAAAATGTCAGCCGGAGCGCCTGAGTTGAGCTCAAGGGCTTCATGGAAGGTGTGCCAAAAGTAATTAATTCAGTTTTGCTCTCATTAAGATGTAAAAAGTTTTGTGCAAGCCACTGCTTCACATCAGATATGCACTCCATCAATTTAGCAAGAGCAATTTTTTTGTTAGGTCTCAGGGGCAGATAAAGGTGCAGGTCATCAGCATAAAAATGAAAAGCGGTATTATGTTTTTTTTTATAATTGATCCTAAAGATAGGAGATAACGCGCAAAAAGAACAGGCCCTAAAATAGAGCCTTGCGGTACCCCGCAAGACAGAGAGGTTTGTGAGGAGGAAAATTCCCCAATCATTACCGTGAATGTTCTATATTGTAGGTACGATTTAAACCATTTTAGAGCGTTACCACGGATACCTATGACATGTTCTAAACTAGGGTGACCATATTTTGATTTCCAAAAAAGAGGACACTCAGCCCGGCCTCAAGATACTTGAATTTTACTCGAAGTTCACTCAAAGATGTCTATATCACTTTAAAATATTTAAAGTGTGCCCCCGCACTCTGGATGGAAAAATGCAGTTTGAAAAAAAAAAAAATAATAATAATGACTAAAAAAAAATATATATATATATATAATATATAATGCAGACCCATGGAAATGTAGTCCAGTCAATACACATACACACAGTAGGCTATGTGCCAACTAAACATTTGTATAAATTACTATCACGACAATTGTCCTTGACAAATTGTTATTCCCATTCAATTGATATTCTCATTCAATGTTCTAGATTGCACACAAACAATAACCGAAGTAAACTGACAAACTATTCAACCAGCATGTTTCCAAACGTAGCAGTTCAAAACTACGTTTCCATTAATGCCTAGCGTGGTTAAGCTTACTCATAGCTAGCTGAGGCAAAAATCAAACTTTGCTATAAAAGTTTACAATCATCGGGAGCGCAACGATGCCCAAACCGATGCTAACACCAAACGGGATTTTACAGTCAAAGCTCCAACAGAAGTCAACAGCTGCCATTATATACGTATTTATCATTAAAAACTTAACAAGTGGGCAGGCGTTGTGGCCAAATCGTCAACCCAGTAGATGGCGGTAATGCCTCATGATAGGGGTAAACTGCCAACAAAAACAAGAAGAACTACTCCTTCCCTCCCTTCTAGTAGGAGCCATGTCATCTGCGTCCACCCAGCGGCCGGAGAAATTCTATTCAAATTGGTCCCGTGAAAAATCATAAAAACCGGACATTTTTATGAATTTATAAAACCCGCCCGGACGATGAGGATACTACGTGAAAGTAGGACTTGTCCGGGCAAAAGAGGACGTTTGGTCACCCTATTCTAAACGAGATACGAGGACTGCATGGTCAACTGTATCGAATGCTGCTGTGAGGTCCAGTAAAACAAGGATAGCAGGGTTTCCATTATCCACAGTAAGGGCAATGTCGTTATGTACTTTTAACAATGCTGACTCAGTGCTGTGTCTGGACCTGAAGCCTGATTGGAACTTGTCAAGGGTGGAGTTTGTCTCTAAGAAGGTTTGCAATTTAATAAAAACAACTTTTTCTAAAACTTTGGAAAGGAAAGACAAGTGGGAGACGGGTCTAAAATTGGACAGCACAGAGGAGTCAAGATGGGGTTTTTTAAGAAGGGGTCTGGCTACAGCCTGTTTGAAGGCAGCTGGGACAGAACCGGAACTGAGAGAGGTGTTTATGAGGGACAGCAGACTTGATCCAAGGCAACTAATGACTTCCTTCAGAAGCCTAGCTGGTATTACATCTAATGGACAGTTAGTGGGTTTCATGCCACTAACTATTTCGGTGAGAGAAGACAATGAAATATGATCAAATTACTTGTCTATAAATTGCTATTCATTTTCATTGCGCTGGATTAAAAAAATTGAATATATAAATTGATTGCTTCCACACACATCCAAGCGGTCTATTTCATTCAGGAGCATAAAATGTTTCGTGAAATATGAAATAAACATGCTTTTTTGCTGTCATACGCACTTTAAGTAATTGTGACTTCATGCCGCCAGTCTCATCGGCCATTTTATCTCCTGTCGGTTTTTTTTAAAGTTGCGTAAACAGTACATTATTGTACCTCACAGTATCTTGTATATGTAATCTGCATTTGATTATAATGTTTACTTTTGTTTTGTGATACATGCTGTTATTTTGGCGTAGAAAGCGTAGAGCAGGTAGTTCTTCTGCACGCAAGTAAGAGCGCATGTACACACGAAGACGAACTTATTTGCACACACGAAGAAGAGGAGGAAGGAGGAGGAAGAGCTCATTTGCCAGGAAAGAGAAGGAGCTTAGCTTGCTGTCTAGCTAGGACTTAGCTGTAACGCTAGGCAAGGACAGTACAGTGGCGTATATCACATGTTTTTGGATAGATATTTTGAGACTTAGGGGGTATTTAGAGGTACTTAAAGGGTTAATTCCGGCTCATGCAGATATTCGGGTGATGTTGCCAGCATAGGAACAGAACTCGTTCGTAACCCAGGGACTACCTATATTTTTACGTTATATGAAGCGAAAAAGCGCAGAAAAACCTTTCGTAATCTAAGTATATAGTGTGACAAAAAGTTTTTCACAGCACTGTAGTCACATACAGTATATCATGCAGGTAATACAGAGAAAAACTAAAAAATACTAACAAATATAAAGAACATCATTGAGGAATAATAAAAAAACATTAAAATTTGATCTTAAAATGAAAGAAAGTGTGTTTCTGACGTTTTTTGGAATGTAAGTTGATTTAATTGCTTCCTGGCTCCTTCTCATGCAAACCTTGAAAGTTGAAACACATGTAGTGCAAAACGAATACATGCGTAACATCTGAGATGAAAGCAACACTGTAGCGGCCATACTGCATTGCTTTTCTGCTAGAGTGAGCCTCCCTGCTGACCACTAAATGAAATCAGCACACGGTCCGGTCGATGTGTGCTGGGTGCTTCTCGGGTCAGCGTTGAGTTTGCAGAGGCTGATTATGCAAGTTGGTGGGTCATCCAAGGGGGTCAAAGAAAACTGTCTGAACCCACTAGAACTGCTGCACTGAAAAAATGCTCATTTTTTAAAAGACAGTTGCTAGTGTTTATTTTGAGGCCCATCTAGTATATACAGTAGTTCCTCAGTTTAGTGTTAAAAAGTCAGTTAAGAAAAAAAAATCCTCGAGCTTTGTAAAGGACATAAAATAGATTTCTGTAACACTTCATCAATGTCACATGTCAATGTGCTGAAGCCTAATTCCGTTTAGAGGCAAAGTACTCCTTGGAATGGTCACCAGCTAGTCACTAGCCATATGGATTAGCCACATACAGTGGTACCTCTACATACGATCGCTTCAACACACGATCTTTTCGACATCCGACGTAAAATTTGACTCGCCATTTGTTTCTACATCCGACGACATGCTCGAAATACGATGATTTACGACAGCGCCGTAGTTTCTTTGTTTTGCCGGAAGACGGATGCACGGCATAATTTCTTGTGAGAGAAATCAACACTGCTTCCAAGAAGGTTAGTGCAGGTAGGTAAAAAAGGAAAAGGTGGCGCTTACCAATGAAATGAAAATGAAATAAGAGAAAAATATGAGCGTGGTGTGTGCAGCTGTGAACTCAACAATACGACCGTAGAATGTTAATCTCGACGGTCCTCCTCCGACCTCCGTTCGCCCGTCTTTATAAGTCAAGGTGACAGTTATAACAGTGGTAACATCACCAAAAAAACGCCAGCTTCGTCAGGTTTCTAATCATGAATTCCATCAACTTGTGCAACACAAAACGTCTAACGTCCGCTACAGTTTACGCCAGCAACAAAACATTAAAAGAGAAAGTAAAATAGAACCGCACTCTGTATCTCACCGTTATGTCAGCTACGCAGTGCATTCAGGTACAGCAAAAAACATCAGCCACATTAGAACCTGATTCGATACATTAATACAGGAATTATTAGTATTACTATATTAATATTCCGATTCTTATTTATAATTTCTTGGTTTTGCTATGTTTAATTGACATTTGTAATAGTACAATCACTATTTATTAAGGAGTTAGTGTAGGTTTTTGGGCTGTGGAACGAATTAATGGAAATATAATGTATTCTTATGGGAATATCCTGCTCGACATACGGCCATTTCGACTTACATACAAGGTCCCGGAATGAATTAACTTCGCACTAACTACTGTACTGAAAAGCAACCATTCACGCTCACATTAATTCACAAGGAGAGAACCTGCAAGCCCCACATAGGAAGGCCCAGAACAAGCAGAACCACAATGTTAACAACTTGCTACTTTGCCACCCTCACCTCCTCCCAAAAAAACAATTAAAAGTCAAGTCAGCAACAATTTTCAGCAATATTTTGACACTGAAGTGGAAGTAGGGTAGCCTGGTACTCCAGACTCACCGCTGTTCCAGCTATTGAGTCTGGCCACCAATTTCCAGGGCGGAGCAAGCCACAGCAAACAGACAGCGGAGTGGACCAATCAGCGACGGGCGGGACGAGGGACTTGCGCGCGGAAGTAAATATACGAAGAGAGCGGAATTTATTCAACATGGCTAGCGTGAGACAGACTGTTGTCAATGACTTGTGTCGATGTGTTTTTGGTAATTTAAAACTGATTTTACCGTGGATTGGAAGATATTCTCGGCTCTCCTGTTCGCCATCTGTGTTGTTGTGGAGACGACTTCCGACGCGGAAGAGTGACGTTGCTCGTTAAGAACACGTCATGCAAATAAACAAATCTGATTTATCGTTTGATTTTGTACTTGCTCGAGAGGCCGTTAATGGGCTGGGTCCCAGACTATACTCTCAGTTTTTGAAAAACACAGGGAGAACAGTCTGGCCGTGCCAGGCAAGAAGTAGGGTTGCCAATTCCCTAGAAAAAAAATTAATAAGGGACCCCTCATTGGTAGATGCGGCCGGCCCGATAACCACCCCCCTTCATTTATTTTTTTTGTATGTGAAAATTTGTTTTTTTTTATTACAATAATTTTATTCAAAACTGAATTATTCGGTACATAGTTGAGTGATATTAACACATGAAAAACAATAATTATCAACAATGTACAGTGTATCACAAAAGTGAGCACACCCCTCGCATTTCTGCAGATATTTAAGTATATCTTTTCATGGGACAACACTGACAAAATGAAAAGTAGTCTATGTGCAGCTTATATATTAGAGTTAATTTATTTTCCACTCAAAATAACTCAAAATATAGCTATTAATATCTAAATCCCTGGCAACAAAAGTGAGTGCACCGCATGGGAACTACATACATCCCTAAATGTCCAAATAAATGGTCCAAATTTTCCCTCCAAAATGTCATGTGACCCGTTACAGGAGTGCTGTCAGCATTGCTGCAGAGATTGAAGAGGTGGAGTGGGGGGGGGGTTCCACCACCATGCTTGACTGTAGGCATGACACACTTATCTTTGTACTCCTCACCTGGCCGCCGCCACACATGCTTGAGACCATCGGAACCAAACAAATTAATCTTCGTCTCATCAGGCCATAGGACATTGTTCCAGTAGAGGCCTTCTCCTGGGGTGACAGCCATGCACACCACTTTGATGTATGGTCTGAGCACTAACAGGTTGACCACCCACCTCTTCATCTCTACAGCAATGCTGACAGCACTCCTGTAACAAGTCACATGACATTTTGGAGGGAAAATGACAAGCAGTACTCAATTTTGACATTTAGGCATGTACGTAGTTCCCATGCTGTGTACTCACTTTTGTTGCCAGGGGTTTAGATATTAATGGCTATATTTTGAGTTATTTGAAGGGGAAAATAAATGAACTCTATTATTATATATATATATATATATTATATATTCTAATTTCCTGACTGCCTCAGGAAATTAGAATATTGTGTATTCTAATTTCCTGAGACAGTCCTGTATATATACACAGGACTGTCTCAAAAAATTAGAATATTGTGTATTCTAATTTCCTGAGACAGTCCAGTATAAGCTGCACACAGACTACTTTTCATTGTGTCAAAGTGTCATTTTGTCAGTGTTGTCCCATGAAAAGATATACTTTAATACCTGCAGAAATGCGAGGGGTGTACTCACTTTTGTGATACACTGTATGTTGTGATAGATATCTTGTTTGCTACCGTAATGACCACACAATTAACACCTGTGCGGCTCCAATTAAGTACTCCATGAATCCTCCCAAATTTTTAGTATTACAGTAAGTACAGTTTATTCAACAAAAATACAAACATATTACTATTAATAAATCGACCTCCGTGAAGTTGGCCCCCCATCAGACGCAAATTTATATAAAAATTATGTCAATCGTTTGTGCTATGATTGTGCTGGTTTGTGCTGCAAAAAGTTTCGTTTGTGCCATCATCGTTTTGCAGTTATTAAACATTGTTTTTTAGGTCATCCAGAGTTCACCCAGCCCCCCATCTGTGGCAGAATGGAACCCCGGTGGTGTCATTTGATTCTGCCTTGTTAGTGCTGGATTGTGCTGAAAAAAGTTTTGTTTGAACTGCTACGGTTTTCGAGATATTCATAAAAATGTACAGTGATGACGTCACGCGCAGCCCCCCATCAGACGCAAATTTATATAAAAATTATGTCAATCGTTTGTGCTATGATTGTGCTGGTTTGTGCTGCAAAAAGTTTCGTTTGTGCCATCATCGTTTTGCAGTTATTAAACATTGTTTTTTAGGTCATCCAGAGTTCACCCAGCCCCCCATCTGTGGCGGAATGGAACCCCGGTGGTGTCATTTGATTCTGCCTCGTTAGTGCTGGATTGTGCTGAAAAAAGATTTGTTTGAACTGCTACGGTTTTCGAGATATTCATAAAAATGTGTAGTGATGACGTCACTCGCAGCCCCCCATCAGACGCAAATTTATATAAAAATTATGTCAATCGTTTGTGCTATGATTGTGCTGGTTTGTGCTGCAAAAAGTTTCGTTTGTGCTATCATCATTTTGCAGTTATTAAACATTGTTTTTTTAGGTCATCCAGAGTTCACCCAGCCCCCCATCTGTGGCGGAATGGAACCCCAGTGGTGTCATTTGATTCTGCCTCGTTAGTGCTGGATTGTGCTGCAAAAAGTTTTGTTTGAACTGCTACGGTTTTCGAGATATTCATAAAAATGTCTAGTGATGACGTCACGCGCAGCCCCCCATCTGCGGCGGAATGGAACGGCGATGATGCCATTTTTTTCTTCGTCGTTAGTGCTGGATTGTGCTGCAAAAAGTTTTGTTTGAACTGCTACGGTTTTCGAGATATTCATAAAAATGTCTAGTGATGACGTCACGCGCAGCCCCCCATCTGCGGCGGAATGGAACGGCGATGATGCCATTTTTTTCTTCGTCGTTAGTGCTGGATTGTGCTGCAAAAAGTTTTGTTTGAACTGCTACGGTTTTCGAGATATTCATAATAATGTAAAGTGATGACCTGTTTTCAGCGCTGCGGGCCGCACAATCGGTTCTTGTCTCGTGACGTTTCTGGCGCAATGCATTGTGGGTTTTCGTGTATTGTACAACAACAACAAGCCCGTGACGCGATCCTTTGCTCGGCATCCATTCTGCGTGGTAATCGTTGAAAATGGTACACTCGTGTTGTTTGAAAGACTGCCATTCTAGGTCCCATGATAGAAACGAATGCAAAAAGGATGGGATACGTTTTTTTTTTTTAGCATTCCCGCCTGGAAGAGAAAATATGGAACTCCGATGAGTTGACCAAGAGGCTTGAATGGTTGCAGCGGTGAGAAGAAAGGCCATCGCTTTTCATTCATCAACTGAAAACATGTCGGTCTGTTCCCTACATTTCCATAAAGGTAAGTAACTGGAAGTGTTAATGTTCTTCGGACGCTGATACTGACTGCATTTAAACGCTTATGGCGTGTGGTTGTGTTGCTTGCTTTGGCTAACCACGCTAGTGTCTAAGAGAGGCTAACTGTAGCCCTACTGGCTAACTGTGCATAAACCACAGGCGTTCACCGTATGATACTAGTACACAAAAAAACAGTTCAAAGGTAACAAAGTAAGGGTATTAATGAAGATGTAACAGCACACCATGAATGATTATAAGTATGGGAGATGTGTTAGAAAAAAATGCTATATTTACCTCCCGCTTAGGCTACTGATATGCTTGACCAAGCAGTCTGTGGAGGAGACTACAGATCTACTAAATCACCAGAAGAAATCTTCTGCTTGTTTGTTATGCCTAATGATCAGTTAAACTTAAAAAATAAATAATTAATAAATTTTAAAAAATCTGTTGCATACACATCAGTGCCATATGAAGGCAGTTCCCACCAGTTTAGACACACTACAAAGCTTTAAAATCCAATTTAAGTAACTAATGTTAACCTGTTGTATGACTGATACGACTTTTGTAATTGCAGGAAAACCAGCATATGAAAGAAATGAGGCAGACCCTGACTGGGCACCATCCTTACGCCTGGGACCAGGGGCGGACTGGGACTAAAAAGCAGCCCTGGACTTTGACTCAGCCCAGCCCATAAGAATCGCTATACGAAGGGAAACACAGACCCCATAGGGGGGTCCGGGAACATGCCCCTCCCGGGAGAATTTTTTTTTTTTTTTTTTACATTTTATTGTAAAATGCACCAATTTCGTGCACTTTGAGAGAAAAATGAAGAAAATGTGTCTAGACTGTGACTGTCTGACTACGGGCGCTCAAAGTACTGCAAGGCTGAACTGGAGTTGGATTCATTTTCTGTACTAGCTCTATGATCAACCTGAATAAACAAATGAAAGAATTTATTTTTCAAAGCAAGTTTTACGTATCCAATTGATTATAATATATCTCTATAGATCTCTGTCTATAAAATGACTTAATTGTTTATGCCATAATTCAGTGGTCTCCAAACTATTCCACATAGGGCTGCGGCGGGCGCAGGATTTCATTCCAACAAAACAAGACAAAACCTCTGCACCAATCTGGTGTCTTACAAGTGTAATCAGTTGATTGCAGTCAGGTGCTGCTTGTTTTAGCAGAAACTTCATTGGTTAAACTGTCGGTACTCGATCGGTTAAAACAAAAACCAGGCCCCACAGCGGCCCTTGAGGACCGGTTTGGAGACCCCTGCCATAATTAATCTTGCCATAAAAATAATAAATTTCAATGAAAATACAATACACATTTCAAGACAAATCCTGTATACATAAACTTCATTGGAAAGTATTAACCAGAAAACAAAACGATATATAAATGATTAATAATGTATATAACATCAATTTAACTACCTAAACTTTAAAGTAAAACCATTCATTTTATTAATATTTTGTTATATTTCTTCTGAATTAATATTGCTATGCTGCGTGTGCATACATTGTTTTACGGCTAAAATATTTTTTCTTAGGAGAGGGATAGTAGGACTAGCATACTGTAACTTGACACGATTGCAAACGGGTACATCGACTAGCTGGCACTAACCCTTTAATTGTCATTTATTTGATTTAAAATGTAGCTACCTGATGGATAACAATTGCCAGTTTACAGAGCAAGTAACCCTCTTCATCCCAATTTACTTGCCCTGCGCTTGTCTGGGGAACTTCCAACAGTTTATCGTTGCCCCCTCCCTCTTCTTTTCTCTCTCCCAGCACCGTCTGCACGTCAGAGCGGCTGCAGCTCCCTCTCACCATCGCCGGGAGCTGAGCTGTTGTTACCCGACGTGGCCGTTGCAGCCAGACTGCTGCTTGCGAAAATATTTGTCGATTTATGACATTTTAATGCTTCACTCTCCAGTTTCTTTAATTTTTTCTCTCTAACCTTCTCCGCGCCACCCTGCTCTTTTCAGTTTTTTTGCCACCACCATCCATATTGTGCATTAACACTCGTCGCTATTTTGCTTCCACAAGGAAGGAACCAATGAAGGCTACTCTGTGCTTTCGTCGTTCCTAGTCTATCAGATTGGCGGTGAAAAACCAGGCGCATTGCTGCCACCTGTCGGATTGGATGCGAACTGTAGATAATCAGAGGATAGGGGGGATAAAAACAGTGATGCATAATGAATGGCGGCCGCCGGCCGTCCAGGGCACCGGCCGTTCTGTGATCCTCCAGAACCCACAGATTACCAGTCCGCCCCTGCCTGGGACACACATGTGTTCAACCCACCAACGTGGACCGCTCTTCTAGACAAAGTAGGCATGAGAAATTGAGGATGGAGGAGGACGTTGGTGCACTACAGGAGGAGCCTTCAGCGCCCTTCAGATGCTCCTTCTGACCTTCATGCGCCTGCGTTAGGACCTGTCTGCACTACACATTGCACACATATTCCATGTTTCCCGTAAGACTGTGTACTGAGTGTTCAATGACATGGTGCCCTTTGTACATGCTAATTTGAGACGAGCAATTGTTTGGCCCAACAGAGAAACACTCTATAAAACAATGCCTCACGAGTTTGTTGAGTCCTTCAGACGCAGAGTTGCAGTGATTATTGATTTAAAAAAAAAAAAAAAAAATTACAGAGAAACCATCAAATATTAAGGCCCGTGCGCAAATGTTTTCTAGTTATAAGCATAACTACACCATGAAATACCTAATTGGAATCACACCAAAGTGGGGAATTTGTTTCATGTCAAAAGGTTGGGGTGGTTGCACAAGTGACAAACATATCACCTTGAACAGTGCTTTGCTCAATAACCTTTTGCCTGGGGACATTGTCTTGGCTGACAGAGGTTTTGATATTCAAGAACACGTGGGTATGTTATGTGCAGAGGTCCAACTCCCTGCGTTCACAAACGGTCGTTGTCAGTTAGCTGGTAGAGATGTGGAGGAGACTAGGAAGATGGCACATTTGAGGATCCATGTTGAACAGGTAATTGGTAATCTTTGCCAGAAGTATAAGATCCTAACAGGAACTATACCTATTAACGTGGTTCTGCCATGTGACGGCGAAGATTGCACATTGTTGTAAAGATTGTTTTATGTTTGCGGTGCCCTTACAAACCTTTGCCCAACTGTTTTGTAGTTTGTACTGTTATACGTGAAAGGTACCATTTAGTATGCTAACAGTTTCAGCCTTTCAAATTTAGCTGTTGTTGATTTTTTGTATTTTGTTGTGACTTGATTGTACTTAATAAAACATATTGTCATCTTGAATCCTATTCTTTGTAAGTACAGCATTTGTGTCAATACTGTATTTTATGTATGTATGTATATATATATATATATACACACACACACGCATAATAATGTTTATACAAAGGACGACAGTTTACTACTTTGGCCAAGTACTTTTAATGTTGCCAAATTGTCAGTTAAAGCAAATCACAAACTACCAATCACCACTAACTTAAGTGGAGCACAGAGAGCAGAACTGACATATGTCTTTAGCTGTGTCATGTTGTGTAGACCAACACAGGTTAAATAATAATGGGGCAGTTCTCATTATCACACGCAACAAGTCATCTTTGGTCTTCAGACCACGGCAGAAGCACCATAACTGACGTCATAACTGACAAATACCGATCTCTCGCTTCCTTTTCAAGCTTCTCCACATAAGGAGTCTTGTCGTTCTTCAGGCTTTTTTCCATTTTGATGTGACATTCGCGTGGCTGCTTCCCCGCAAAACTCAACAAAACAAACGTGACTGCGGCGGATGTAGTCCAGGTCACTGAGATACACGAAAGATGGCGGCTCAGGTGGTCGTGATGACGTAGGAGACAACAACCGATAGATCAGCGGAGAACGTCACTGAAACCTGTCAGTGGACGCAATCTTATTCCTGATCTATTGTGCGGCCCGCAGCGCTGAAAACTGAGGTCATCACTTCACATTATTATGAATATCTCGAAAACCGTAGCAGTTCAAACAAAACTTTTTGCAGCACAATCCAGCACTAACGACGAAGAAAAAAATGGCATCATCGCCGTTCCATTCCGCCGCAGATGGGGGGCTGCGCGTGACGTCATCACTAGACATTTTTATGAATATCTCGAAAACCGTAGCAGTTCAAACAAAACTTTTTGCAGCACAATCCAGCACTAACGACGAAGAAAAAAATGGCATCATCACCGTTCCATTCCGCCGCAGATGGGGGGCTGCGCGTGACGTCATCACTATACATTTTTATGAATATCTCGAAAACCGTAGCAGTTCAAACAAAACTTTTTGCAGCACAATCCAGCACTAACGAGGCAGAATCAAATGACACCACTGGGGTTCCATTCCGCCGCAGATGGGGGGCTGGGTGAACTCTGGATGACCTAAAAAAACAATGTTTAATAACTGCAAAACGATGATGGCACAAACGAAACTTTTTGCAGCACAAACCAGCACTAACGATGAAGAAAAAAATGGCATCATCGCCGTTCCATTCCGCCGCAGATGGGGGGCTGCGCGTGACGTCATCACTAGACATTTTTATGAATATCTCAAAAACCGTAGCAGTTTAAACAAAACTTTTTTCAGCACAATCCAGCACTAACGAGGCAGAATCAAATGACACCACCGGGGTTCCATTCCGCCACAGATGGGGGGCTGGGTGAACTCTGGATGACCTAAAAAACAATGTTTAATAACTGCAAAACGATGATGGCACAAACGAAACTTTTTGCAGCACAAACCAGCACAATCATAGCACAAACGATTGACATAATTTTTATATAAATTTGCGTCTGATGGGGGGCTGCGAGTGACGTCATCACTATACATTTTTATGAATATCTCGAAAACCGTAGCAGTTCAAACAAAACTTTTTTCAGCACAATCCAGCACTAACGAGGCAGAATCGAATGACACCACCGGGGTTCCATTCTGCCACAGATGGGGGGCTGGGTGAACTCTGGATGACCTAAAAAACAATGTTTAATAACTGCAAAACGATGATGGCACAAACGAAACTTTTTGCAGCACAAACCAGCACAATCATAGCACAAACGATTGACATAATTTTTATATAAATTTGCGTCTGATGGGGGGCCAACTTCACGGAGGTTTAATACATCGGAGTCTGTATCCAGACCAACTCTTGTGGAAGCTACAATTGCTCATCCGCTTTGCTTCTGTCACAGTTCAGCCTGTCCCGCTGAGCACCGTGACTATTCTGCTTCCTTCCTGTTGCCATGGCAACAGCCGGGTATATCATCAGACGGATTGGGCTGCGAAAAGTATTTTTATCTTCATCTCACCCCGTTGTTCTGCCTCATACAGCGGCAAGGGACCGCTAGCGTCTTTGGCAGGTTTGCACGCGAGAAAGCTAGTGTACCCCTCCCGCAGGAAAACTTGACAAACAATAGGCCCTAATAAGTGTATTAATATGTGATTCTAAAAATACACATAATAAATATACTCTACCATATTTGTAGACTCAATCAGCATCAAACGATAAATTGTAAGTGTTTTTTGCTTTTTCTTTAGTTTTTCCTGTTTTTTGTTTTGTTGCTATGACGTCACCACAATTTAAGAGTAATGTTAAAGACTAAAATTTTTCAAAAAAATTAAAATACCCTAGTGTGCATTGGGGCTATAATGTGAAAAAACGAGGGCCAAAACGGTAAAGATCCTCCTGGTGCAAAAACAAAGACAAGTACTATGTACTAGCTAAGCGTCAACTATGGCACTGTGGACTAAATGGTGGACGAGGCATTGGTGTTGTGAATTTGAAACTTAAAAATGAAATTTTGACAGTGTTGGGCACGTTACTTTAAAAAAGTAATTAGTTACATTACTCACTAATTCTTCCAAAAAGTAACTGAGTTAGTAACTGAATTACTCTATAGTAAAAGTAACTAGTTACCAGGGAAAGTAACTATTTCCGTTACTTTAAAAAGAACATGTTGTATGTCAAAGAATTTGAAATTTTCTGAGCAGTATTCGAGTCAGTGGAATAGAGAAGAACAGACAGGTAGTTAACTTGTTAGGTGCTTCAGCAGATTTGAATTGCTTACCACAGATGTCGACAAAAGCTTTGCCCCGGGACATAAATTACACATTACATGCAGGTTCTTTCCTTTAATTTCGACAAACTTGAAATGTGTCTATATCTCCACCTCTTAAAGGACAATTTTTCTTCTGAATGCTCTGCCATCCCGACCCTGTGGATCTGTTTTGCGTGTGTGTGTTTGCCGCACCCGCTGTTCCGGTTTGCTTGTGAAATCACCGGCTCTGATTGGCTTATCACGACACATGACTCTAAGCCTCATCCAATCACAATCATTTCCATCGCATCTCTCGAGGGGCATTCAGGTAGGCTCGTTTCCCGACAATTCACGTCACCTTCAAAGCGTCTGCCGTCCTCAAGATGGAAGCAGAATTATTGCTGGCTGACAGTGGGAGATGGGAACGTGGCTAGCATCAGGTGTAGCAAACACAGAAACGTTACCAAACTTTGGAAAGCATTGTCTAATTGACTGAGCAGGGACAAACAGCTTGGAGTCAGAAGTACGTGTGCTGTTCTCGAACCTGAATGCACCCCAAGTCTTGGATGACAAATCAACAGAGCAGAGAGTCGACTCGACAGGCTGGTAGTTTCTTCAATTTATTCAGAGTAAGTAATGCACCGCTTTTGACCGTCAGTAACGGTAACGGCGTTGTAACGGCGGAAAAAGTAATTAGTTAGATTACCCCGTTACTGAAAAAAATAACGGCGTTACGTCACGGCGTTATTTTTTTTGCGTTATTATTTATAACGGCATTACTCCCAACACTGAATTCTGACCAACACGACCAATTTGTGTGGGGAAGTCTTTGTGCACAACAAGACACAAAAGTGCATGAAACCTCCAATTTTCCGATGTTAGTATGCATGCCTACCATTTATGTGGCACCACCAACAAAACTTGATTCCTCAGTTTAATCCTTCTGCTCCAAGGTTTCCTTCTTCTAGCCTCTAAATGATTCAGCGTGATTATTGTCATCAATTGTTGACTTGCCTTCTGTAAAGTGTAAACCACTGCGAGGGAAAGTTGAAGCTCGTTACACAAAGCCATGTATTTTTTTTTTACAAGAACTGCTAAGTGATTGTGACGTCATCAGTATCTTCGGGCCCTTTGCTGGGAAATATACCATATATTAGAGCATTACTGCCACCTGCTGTTCCGGAGTATGGACTACAAATGCCACCAAAACTCAGTTTTGCTTTTTCAACCGTGTAGACTGCGACGACAGGGTGGAACATAGTCAAGACTCTGCACTGCAAAAACATACTACCTTAAAGTGCGTATGACAGCAAAAAGTTGACGTGTTACGTGCGGTACGCTATTCCTTTTTTTCAGTGTAAGTCTACCAGAAATAAGTGAACTTATCTGCCAGTCCTTGAAGTAAATTGTACTCACTTAGATTTCTTGATATAAGAAAAATAGCTAGCTTAGCATATGGAATCCCAGTCAGAAAAACAAAAATTGTCATTTTTTTCTGTTCGTGATTTTCAACAATCAACAACGGCAAGATGACAAACGAACAATGGCCAAATGTTGTTGTGCTGCGCTAAGCTGTTGCATTTAATACTCAGAATTGGCTTCCAATGTGGCGGATGTGTTTTGCATGCTGTTGAAGCCGGGACAGGCGCCTCTCCGGGCGGCTGTTTGAGTCTCGCTCTCTTGGAAGTGGCGACAATTTGACAGTCAAAAAGGTCACCAAAGTGGGAGCAATCGATCGCGCGCCTGTGTGATTGGGGTACAACACAGTTCCCTTTCTTGGGTTTATTTCCCCTGATGCAGTTTTTATATACTCCAGTTCGCTCGAGTCGGGAGTGAGCGACTCTGCCGCTGGCCAAGCAGCGACTTGCTATGCTGTGATACATTAGTTTTTTTGTTTGTTTGTTTTTTATTAAACTTACATGCACACAAACATCTGCTGCACAAAACAGTCAGCTGACCAGATATAATGACACATACAGGCACACGGTTATATTATCATTACAAAATAAAAGACAGTGATTTAAAAAAAAAAACTATACACAATTTAACATTACAAACAGCATCACAGCACCACGCTGTGAGGAACAACACTACCTCCCCTCCCAGGAGGGAGATATTTCCTCTTCTTTTTGTCCAATTAATGAGTGCACCTTTCGTTCACGTCATGCTACTCTGAAAATTCGGTTGATGCAGTGTGAATGCTGAACCTTTCCAACAACTCATTTGCATAGGTTGCTGTGAGGTAGCTCTCTAACCAGACCCTGGTCTTTTTGGTGTGAAAGCATTAGTTTGAATCCTTATTGTGACATAACAAAGCTGGAAAGTGGGCAGGTCTTTGAAATCGGGAGAGGGGCTGCCAGGAGACAACAAGGTGGGGCTTAAACCACAACAGAAGAAGTGTATCATTGTAGAAATTCCGCCAACACTGTAACATGGCTCCTCAATAAAATATACCCACCATAACTTAGCAAAAGCATAATGAAATCATTTATTAATCTTTTTCTGGAATTGAACTGAATCGGGGCAGACTTTGTAATACTGACAAATGATAAAATAATGTTGTCTATAGAAAAAAATACTATATTGTACAGCGGTATGAAAAAGTATCTGAATTTCTCACATTTCTGCATAAAATCACCATCAAATGTGATCTGAGCTTTGTCAAAATCACACAGATGTAAAAACAGTGTCTGCTTTAACCAAAACCACCCAAACATTTATAGGTTTTCATATTTTAATGAGGATAGCATGCAAACAATGACTAAAGGGAGAAAATAAGTATGTGAACCCTCTGCCTAAGGAGACTTAAAGAGCAACTGAAACCAATTTTTACCAAACAATTTAAGTCAGGTGTGTGCCCAATCACTGATGAGTGGTTTAAAGCTGCCCTGCCCACTATAAAAGACACACCCGGTAAGAATTGTCTTGACGAGAAGCATTGTCTGATGTGCATCATGGCTCGGTCAAAACAGCTGTCTGAAGACCTGCGATCAAGGATTGTTGATTTGTATAGAGCTGGGAAAGGATACAAAACCATCTCCAAAAGTCTGGATGATCATCAATCAACAGTCAGATAAATTGTCTAGAAATGGAGAGAGTTTGGCAGTGTTGCTTCTCTCCCAGGGAGTGGCCGTCCACCAAAGATGATGCCAAGAGTTCAGCACAGAATACTCAGAGAGGTAAAAAAAAAAAAAAAAAAAAAAAAAAAGATCCCTAGAGTGTCTGCCAAAGACTTACAGAAATCACTGGCACAGTCCAATATCTTTGTACACATATCAACTATATGCAAAACTATTGTCAAGAATGGTGTTCATGGGATGACCCCACAGAGGAAGCCATTGCTGTCTAGAAAAAACATTGTTTAATGTTCGCAAAAGGCACATGGACACGCCACAGAAGTTTTGGCAAAATATTTTGTGGAACAAAAGCTACAGGAAGTGTCTGGTTGAAATTATTGCTGCCAAAGGGGGGCCACAAAATATTAAATGTGATGGTTTACTTACTTATTTTTACCCCCTTCTGTCATTGTTTGCATACTATGCTCATTAAAACATGAAAACCAATAAATGTTTGGGTGGTTTTAATTAAAGCAGACACTGTTTTTTTTCTGTGTGTTTTTGACAAAGATCAGACCACATTTGATGGTGTTTGTTTTCCAGAAATGTGAGAAATTCCAAAAGGTTCAGATAATTTTTCATACCACTATATCGTCATGAGATTGGTGATTTGCAGCCCTACTGCCCAAGGTGTGAAAGATAATCTAGGATACCAGATTTATGATCAGTTTTTTGTTTTGTTTGTTTTATCTATTTTCTATTGAAGATGGGTACGAGTGCTCTCTAGTAGAAAAGTGACACTCACAAAATGACATCTGTTTCTGTTATAGCTATAACTCCAAAGGTCTAAGAACAAGTTAAAGAATAATGATGTTATTTGGCTTGATTTAAGAAACGGCTCTTTAATCCTCTTCTTCCTTGCCCAAAGCCGTAGAAAGCCTTCTTCCTCCTCTGGCCTAAATATGAGCCAGCATGCCAACTCTTTGTGCGAAGGCATGCACTGGGAGTGTTACGTAATAAATCAAGATTCCCCTCAGAGCCGATTTGACACGTTCGAATATAAGAATGCATATTAATGCAGCTGCTCTCACTGATTCTAATCTACATTTCAGATATTGTCCCTCTTATGTCTTGGCTGTATTTTTAACAATGAAGGCTCATCAGGTGCATCTTTCCTCCTAACCTCTTGAGATGTGTGCCTTAACCCATGCCAAATAAGACAGCTGTTTACTGTAGTTAATGTATAAGTACACTAAGGGTAACACTGAGTCAAATCCTTTGTATGAGGCTGTTTATTCATAGTACATTTCTTTTCTTTTTAAAATAGCTGCTCGTCTAAAATGAAAGAAGTGTATTATTGCGTAACTGCCACCCACACTCGGCTAAAACTGCACCCCCCCAAAAAAAGAGAAGTCATGCAAAATGTAGATGACTGTTGGAGATATTACCAGGCATCAACATCTAAGCATGTCCAGGAGCAGGAATCAGAATCCATCAATCCATCCAATCCGTGAAGAATACGGTGGTATGAAAAAGTATCTGAATATTTTGGAATTTCTGAAATTTCTGCATAAAATCACCATCAAATATGATCTGAACCAAACGCTTCCTGTACCAGCAGATCAGTCCGGCACATCGATCAGGACTAATCTTGGCCTATTCTTCTCGACAAAACTGCTGCAGGTCAGTCAGATTCCTGGGATGTCTGCCATGAATCGCTGTCTTTAGGTCATGCCACAGCATCTCAATGGAGTTCAAGTCTGGACTTTGACTTCAGAACGTGTATTTTGTTCTGAAACCATTCTGAAGTTGATTTACTTCTGTGTTGCAGCATCCATCCTCTTTTTTAGCTTGAACTGTCTGACAGACGGCCTCAAGTTTTCCTGCAAAACATCCTGATAAACCTTTGAATTCATTCACCCATTAATGATTGGAAGTTGTCCAGGCCCTGAGTTAGCAAAACAGCCCCAAATCATGATGCTCCCTCCACCATGCTTCACGGTGGGGATGAGGTGTTGATGTTGGTGAGGTGTTCCATTTTTTCTCCATACATGATGCTGTGTCTTACTCCCAAACAATTCAACTTTTGTTGCATCAGTCCACAAAATATTTTACCATGACTTCCGTGGAGTGTCCAAGTGCCTTTTTTGCGAACATTAAACGAGCAACAATGTTTTTTTTAGACAGCAGTGGCTTCCTCCGTGGAGTTCTTCCATGAACACCATTCTTGGCCATAGTTTCACATATACTAGTTGATGTGTGCACAGAGATATTGCACTGTGCCAGCCATTTCTGTAAGTCTTTAGCAGACACTCTCGGGTTCTTGGCGTCATCTTTGGTGGACGGCCACTCCTTGGGAGATTAGCAACAGTGCCAAACTCTCGACATTCTTAGACAACTTCTCTGACTGTCGATCTGACTTTTAGAGATGGTTTTATATCCTATCCCAGCTTTATACAAATCAACAATCCATTGATCGCAGGTCTTCAGACAGATCTTTTGACCGAGACATGATGGACATCAGACAATGGTTCTCATCAAGACAATTCTTACCAGGTGTGTGTTTTATAGTGGGCAGGGCAGCTTTAAACCACTCATCAGTGATTGGGCACACACCTGACTTAAATTGTTTGTTAAAAATTGGTTTCAATTGCTCTTTAAGCCTTCTTAAGCAGAGGGTTCACTTACTTATTTCCCCCTTCCGTTATTGTTTGCATGCTATCCTCATTACAATATAAAAACCTATAAATGTTTGGGTGGTTTTAGGTCAAGTAGTCACTTTTTATTTATTTTTTTATTACATCTTTGTGATTTTGACAGACACATAACGTTTGATGTTAATTTTATGCAGAAATGTGTGAAATTCCAAAAGGTTCAGATACATTTTGATACCACTGTAGTTAGGTTCTATTGCTGTCTGTAGGTTGAATATATGTCTATGATAGGCTTTCCATTAACCCCTCTGTTCTTTGTCAATTAGACGTAAGCTTAAATAATGTTTCATCTTTCACTCATGCTAGAAAAATGTTGAACAACCGCGACCCTTTGGTGGTCCATTGACGATTACTGCGACAGCCAGGAATGTGTATCACGTGACGATTCTTTGGAGATGGTTTGAATAACATCTTGTTTTAATTAAGAAGAAACCCAAGAGTATTTGAGGTCTGATAAGATTTTTAAACCACGGCTTTTCTTTGGGGGATTTTGGAAGCTTTGGGACTATCTGATTTGGTTTCTGTGAGGACTAGAGACTTGACCAGTTGTTGAGATCGACCTTGCAATTTTTTAAAGTAAGCCTAACTCCAACATAAACACAGCAGCAGTCTAAATAGGTTTTTCCCCCTGGTTGATTGAGGATTTACTTCCTGTGTTTGCTGTGATGTGCAAACTTCGATTTTTGTTGACGTGAAATCATCACGACAGTCTCGTTGGGAATCTGGTCTAAATAATTAATGTGATCATCATCCCAAAATGACTCACAGTAGGTAACAAAAAGGTCCCCTCGTCACTGTATTTTAGTCATAAAGCGGGACCATCAGTATCAGAACTCTAATAAGACTGGAACTATTTGGAACATCAAACACCCCTGTTTAGCAACTCCATTACTGCAAAGACAGCTGCCAGGAGAACTACAGTCACTGAAAGTATTAGTGAATATCTCCATAGTACCTACACTCATGAAACTCACAGATACAGGACTAGAGTAGGGTCTGAAAAAAACCTTTAAATGCTTGGATTTTGGTCTTCAAACAAGCAGATTGCTTTCATAGGTTCTTGAGGAGATCCAATGACTACATGAATGTCATGCTTGGTAATCTCTTAATCCCATTTTTGTCATGAAAAGTCGTGTTGTCTGTTACAAAAAAGTGATCAAAGATTTTTTTCAGATTAATCGTCATTGGAAAGAGATACATATAAGACATGTTTCCACCCCAAAGTATAATTAAGAAGAAAAAAAAAAAATATATATATATATATATATATATATATATTTCAGGGCTGTCAAAATTATTGCGTTAACGCGCGGTAATTAATTTTTTTAATTAATCACGTTAAAATATTTGACGCAATTAACGCACATGTCCCGCTCAGACAGTATTCCGCCTTTTGGTAAATTTTACAGCGAGGCTTTTTGTGCTGTCTAACAGCGAACTCTTGTGGTCGCTTTGTGACATGGTTTATTGTTTTCTTGCCAGTTCAATATGGCTGCACGACGTGTCGGGCTGACGCCTACGTTGTAATGTTGTGCTTATATGATCCTTGGACAAGATTTGTCCGTAAGTATGGTTGTTGTAAAGAATGTACATTTTAAGTTAGTAAGCGAAATGTTATATTTTTTGTATGAAACGCTTTTTGTTTATGTTTAGTGAACCTGTATAGCATGCCAAGCTAACGTTTTGCTAATGCAATGCTTGTGTACTTTTTTTTGTAGTTTTACGACCGTCTAAAGAGAACAATGGTTTGAGGCCATTTTATTAATAAATCAGATGAAAAAGGAAGAAGTCTGATTATTAAGGCATCGTTCACTAGCTGTCTAGCTTTGGAAAAAGTAGACGCTTCGGAGTGAGGACAGCATAGACAGATTTAAATGACAGTAGAGTGAAATGCCCACTACAGTCCTTATGTACCATATGTTGAATGTATATATCCATCTTGTGTCTTATCTTTCCATTCCAAAAATTTATTTTACAGAATATATATATAATTTACAGAAAAATATGACATATTTTATAGATGGTTTGAATTGCGATTAATTACGATTAATTACGCTTTATTAATTAAGCTGTAATTAACTCGATTAAAAATTTTAATCGTTTGACAGCCCTAATATATATATATATATATATATATATATATATATATATATATATATATATATATATATATATATATATATTGAAACCTTATATGTATATGTATATTTTAAAGAGATCCACGGGTAGAAAGGCATGTTGTTCTTAAAAGATAAACGTAATTATGAGTTAAAATAATTTGATATTGAAACCCCTCTTGATGTTTTCGTTTTCATACAATTTGTTAAATTACTTTCACTAGTAGGTGGCCACTGTTGTTGACGTCGCAGGGCAGTGACGTCACATGGTTACGCTCAGGGGTGAAAGTGGCTAGAATTTCATGCCGGAACTCCCCGAAGTGAAGGTCACCACGGAGCCAGAAATTTTGTTTATTTATTTATTTATTTATTTTTGTTTTGGGGGGGGGGGGTGTCAAACCTCCTAAAACTACTGAAATGCAAAGAAAACTGTTATGGCGCAGTTATTTCTATAACACATACAAAAACTGATTTTAATTCAAAATTGTATTTTTTTCAATGATTTGCAAAATAAAAGTAAAAAACAAAAACAGCAATAACCCCAACCTCCATCTCCTAATTTTTATTTTCCCTCATTTCCTCACATATTAAATGCCAAATCTCAATTTTAACTACTTAATAACATAGGATGTATATTAAAATTGAAGGTGATGTAAACATTTATTTTGACTTTTTTTTTTTTTAAATAATAAAAATATAAGTAACATACATACAGAAAAATAAGTACAAATGACTTATATTATGCAAAGTGAAATGCAATATATTTTGAAGATCACGCAAACGTTAACTTTTTTAAATCATAAGGGAATGAAAATGTTGCCTAACATACAGTGCCTTGCAAAAGTATTCGGCCCCCTTGAATCTTGCAACCTTTCGCCACATTTCAGGCTCCAAACATGAAGATATGAAATTTAATTTTTTTGTCAAGAATCAACAACAAGTGGGACACAATCGTGAAGTGGAACAACATTTATTGGATAATTTAAACTTTTTTAACAAATAAAAAACTGAAAAGTGGGGCGTGCAATATTATTCGGCCCCTTTACTTTCAGTTTAGCAAACTCACTCCAGAAGTTCAGTGAGGATCTCTGAATGATCCAATGTTGTCCTAAATGACCGATGATGATAAATAGAATCCACCTGTGTGTAATCAAGTCTCCGTATAAATGCAACTGCTCTGTGATAGTCTCAGGGTTCTGTTTAAAGTGCAGAGAGCATTATGAAAACCAAGGAACACGCCAGGCAGGTCCGAGATACTGTTGTGGAGAAGTTTAAAGCCGGATTTTGATACAAAAAGATTTCCCAAGCTTTAAACATCTCAAAGAGCACTGTGCAAGCCATCATATTGAAATGGAAGGAGCATCAGACCACTGCAAATCTAGCAAGACCCGGCCGTCCTTCCAAACTTTCTTCTCAAACAAGGAGAAAACTGATCAGAGATGCAGCCAAGAGGCCCATGATCACTCTGGATGAACTGCAAAGATCTACAGCTGAGGTGGGAGAGTCTGTCCATAGGACAACAATCAGTCGTACACTGCACAAATCTGGCCTTTATGGAAGAGTGGCAAGAAGAAAGCCATTTCTCAAAGATATCCATAAAAAGTCTCGTTTAAAGTTTGCCACAAGCCACCTGGGAGACACACCAAACATGTGGAAGAAGGTGCTCTGGTCAGATGAAACCAAAATTGAACTTTTTGGCCACAATGCAAAACGATATGTTTGGCATAAAAGCAACACAGCTCATCACCCTGAACACACCATCCCCACTGTCAAACATGGTGGTGGCAGCATCATGGTTTGGGCCTGCTTTTCTTCAGCAGGGACAGGGAAGATGGTTAAAATTGACGGGAAGATGGATGCAGCCAAATACAGGAACATTCTGGAAGAAAACCTGTTGGTATCTGCACAAGACCCGAGACTGGGACGGAGATTTATCTTCCAACAGGACAATGATCCAAAACATAAAGCCAAATCTACTATGGAATGGTTCAAAAATAAACGTATCCAGGTGTTAGAAAGGCCAAGTCAAACTCCAGACCTGAATCCAATCGAGAATCTGTGGAAAGAGCTGAAGACTGCTGTTCACAAACACTCTTCATCCAACCTCACTGAGCTCGAGCTGTTTTGCAAGGAAGAATGGGCAAGAATGTCAGTCTCTCGATGTGCAAAACTGATGGAAACATACCCCAAGCGACTTGCAGCTGTAATTGGAGCAAAAGGTGGCGCTACAAAGTATTAACTCAAGGGGGCCGAATAATATTGCACGCCCCACTTTTCAGTTTTTTATTTGTTAAAAAAGTTTGAATTATCCAATAAATTTTGTTCCACTTCACGATTGTGTCCCACTTGTTGTTGATTCTTGACAAAAAATTAAAATTTTATATCTTTATGTTTGAAGCCTGAAATGTGGCGAAAGGTTGAAAGGTTCAAGGGGGCCGAATACTTTTGCAAGGCACTGTAAATGAACAAATATAAGTCTAAAGTGCTCATTGACAGCCAAGATGTTCTGAACCTCCCCATCACAGCAAATAAAACTAAATATGATAAATAAGCCTCCTCAACTCTTTCCCTGCTCTTAAAGTTTTGATCCATTTTCTGTTGCATTGCCCTTTTTTGTCGCATCAATTCAACAAATGTTTTTTTTTTTTTTTTTTTTTTTTGCTGTTCCAGAAAACATGCACATTTGAACCGATCAGAGGTAACTATCTCTGCTGATCACACGTCAGTATGTCAGCATATTGAACGGATAAATGAGTCCAGGCGTTTTGCTTTGCTTCATGCATTCGCGCATTGATGTGACTCATCATTGTCACACTCAGATAACTGCAGCAGCTGGGGAAACCTCCATGGCGTCCGTGGAATAAAATAAGTATAGGTGGAAATGGATTACACTACACAAGCACTTTATTATGTTTGTTAATACTTGTGTATGTAAATCTGATGTTGGTAGATTGTTTTCTTCTTGGAGATGAAATGCATGTGTGGCAGCTTAGCATTTTTTTTTTTACATAGCGTTTTGACAGTTGCTATCATAATTTCGGAATCAAAGCACCATGTACCAGAACATCATTCTGGCCCTGAATCTTATACCGGAACTGCAATCCTGACTGTTCTGGCCCACTTTCACCCCTGGAAATAGCTAAATTAAATATAAAACATAACGAAATTTAATTGCTACTGGATCGTAGAGCTGAGGGCGATAGTCAATTGTCAGTCTTTGGAAAAGTGTGGTTTATTTTGTTGCTGATGTTAGGGTCCGCAACTGCAGAAACAAGGTTGTATCTCAAAGCAAAAAGCAAAAGAGGGATGCTTTCAAGGGTTTACTATAATACAAACAAAAATACATGCGATCGCGGAAAAGGCGGAATGACACAATGGATCCGTGACAGTAGGTCAACGGGGAGCAATAATACTAACCGAAGCGGTAGGCTGAGAGCTGTTAAAGGGCAACTGAAGAGCTTTTTGGATTTCGCTCTTGAGTGTTTTACTCAATTGAATTGTATTAAATGCATCATTCGCTGTCTCAAAAAGTCACATTAAAAAAAATAATAATAATAATTGACCGCGTAGTTTTTGAGTTATGGCCATAGCAACACCATAGCAATGAGGGAGGCGCCGCCCTGCCGACCGCTACCTGATGACGTAACTTCCAGGAAGCGTCGCCACCACTCTGAACACGGAAATATAGCACCACGCTATCCTCGCCATATATTGCAAACATTTTCTGGGTTTTACTCGCGAGATTCGTCATGCCATCTTGATGTGTAGCGATGAATTGCTCACAGGAAGACTCGAGACTCTATGAGTGGTCCAAAACAACTTCTCCTGCAAAGGTTTGGACCGTTTTGTGAGCATGCATACAGGTCCCCAATCGGCTCATTGTTTTCATCATTTCAGCCACGACAGCTTTGAAAACCTACAACAATGCAACCTTGGTTTTACAGAGACGTAATTAGAGACCCTTAATGGCTTCTATGATTCTAAAATTATTAACTTCTGTTGATAAACGAGAGGGACTCCTACTGCCTGTTTGTTGAAGCGCAACTTTTTTTTTTTTTTTTTGCCCTGTCATAAGTAGATAGGTTTGCTGACAGGTCTACTCATGTGATTTTATTACTATATCA
The DNA here is from genome assembly GCF_030265065.1 of Corythoichthys intestinalis. Classification (NCBI taxonomy): domain Eukaryota; kingdom Metazoa; phylum Chordata; class Actinopteri; order Syngnathiformes; family Syngnathidae; genus Corythoichthys; species Corythoichthys intestinalis. The sequence continues at coordinate 5,073,756 of NC_080403.1, read as the reverse complement.
GTAGGTATTATGTAAATTCAAATGTCTCCAGCACCAAATAGGTCCTTGGCTCGTTGTTTTTTGGCCTGTCACAGGGTAAATATAAAGCCTATTTATAAAACAATCCACCTGCCAGGCCCTAATGTATCAAATACATCTCAATAAAACAATAACTACTGTACTACACATCAACATCAAGGTCTGCCTATTTGAAGAGAGAACAATAGCATCAAATAGATGCTGCTTTGACTGGGGCATTATTATTTGATCACCAAGAAATGATTATTAAATTAAAATTAGGATTCATCCAATGTTTTCATGCTGCTGTGATTTTTTTTTTCTCCAGGAAGCCAAACATAAAAAATTAAGCGGCGGAAACCCTCAACACGATGAAAAAAGCGTTGCAAGTCAGTCGCCACCCAATTTCCCAAAATCAAGAGAGAGTGGGTCGAGTCATATGATGACCTAAGTGATGCGGTGTCCAGCGATGACGACTGAAGAGATCCTATGAGGCCAGCCAGATGCTGAATTTCTTCCGTCTGCGACATCAGATGACGATGACATGAAATCATAAACTCGTCATATATACAGTACACATTTTTAAAAAGAAAAATCTAGTTACCTTCATATTTTAATGATAATGATTTGTCTTTGTATAGAGAACAGAATGCTACAGAAAATAGTAAATACATATTTCTTACTGCCATTATCATTTTTCAATGTTGCGCTAGTCCGTTGCTATCCTAACTTTGTGTTGCTTACTAAATTTGTTCTTTGATGTGTGCCATTGTGTGCTTGGTATAACTTAGCTTTCTATGTTGTCACAATCTGACAGCGAAAACTGATGCTGATTCAACATAAATCTGGTATCATTTATTATTGTGGCCTATTGAATATTTTTTCAGAATGTAATATAATTACAATTTATACAGCAATAGAATATATTAAACAGTCAACAAAATGTGTCAATGTTGTTTACAATTCATGGTTTTATTTTTTTTAATGTAATTCATGCCCCTGTCAGTGCTTCAGCCTCCTCAAGTTTGGCTCTCACGTCTGGGATCTCCTGACGACACAGGCATACTCTTGGAAGGGTAATTACTTGACGGTTTACAGCAACACCTGGAAAATAAAATAGTTTTGTCATTTATTTTGAAAAATCAATAACATATCATTCATTTAGCCACATTTGGGCTAGCTTTACCATATTTAGATCGGTAGGAGCTGTCCCATTACCTAATATCCAGTTTTAGCTATGTGGAGAGCATGGAAAAATATACAACCATGTAATCGCATTCTCTCAAATAAAAAAAATCACGATGCTGGACTTAGGCTTACCACTCACTTTCCCGTTCGTGAAGTGTCGAGCTGTCAGTTGGCGTCATGACTACATCTGCTGTGTCAAGTAAATCGCCGTCATCTGACGCCTCAGGTTCAAACATGTAGGGATTAATTGTAGTTCATCTTTCCTGGAAGCCTTTGCCATCGGTAGCGTCACGAAAGAGGGATCCTGAATGGTTACCTTTGGTGGAAATATCACTGACATCGTTGTTGCTGCTATGCTAGCTGTGGATAGTCTTCTCTGTTGCGTCGGGGAATCTACGTCACACTTCCGGGTTTGCGAAGGGACCATTAACGGAGTGCAAAAAAACTAAAAAAGTGCAAATTATCCTTGCAATTACGTGTTGATAATGTCATGGTTGTTTTGACGAACTCGTCCAAAGTTTATATTCGTAAAATCACACCAAAATCCGGAAAAGGTCTTCAGTTGCCCTTTAAGACAACAAAACAAATACACTCAAATACCAGCACAACGAATATTTCAAAACAGGGGCGGCAGGGGTGTTGAATGGCGCCCAGCAAGTTAATATCTCGGCACCCTTCTCTTGGATCGCCTGGCCTTAAAAACAGTCTTGATGAGCTCGAATTGACTGCAGTTACGACGTCAGGAACGCTCCCACAAAGAACGATTCGACCAACATGGTGACAGCTGATGCCGACCAAAAATGGCGTAATATCCAGGTTATAAAATCACGCCAGCAGCCCTCCCCGCGCAGAGAGCGCCAGTGGGTAAAACAGGACAAGTTTGTGAAAGTGTCCAACCAGCGTCATTTCCGGGATATCTCTACATGCGTGAAAGCAATGATGCGAGTAAATCCCGCGTCACCTTACACGGGAATTTACATGGATATGTTTCTGTAGGGGGCTACATCCAAAGAGCAACACAGAAACTGACAACCAACCATTCGCACACTCACACTCTCACCACCACTAATTGAAAATTGATCCCACGTTCCCGCACTGAAGTCGGGCAAATGTACCACTACACCATCAGTGACCGCTAACCGTACTTCCACACAGAAAAAAAAGCATTGGTTTTCCTTTCACTTGTCAAGACAGCGCTTGACCACCAAGCTGGCAAAGTACACTTTGTGAATGTAACGTCTATTTAGAGCCTAACAAACTACGTACGTTTAATCATTCAGTTTTATGGGCCACATCAATAAAAAGAAAAAGATCCCCCTCCACACCCACTGTTAAATCAGTATCAATTCCACTTATGTGAAGTCAAACGTTTTGTCGACTGCATGTCAAGGTCTTAATTACTCTCCACAGAATCAGCAGGGAGCGCCGCTCGCCATAATCACCAATGTTCTCTGCACATTGACATCTCATTAGCATGTCACTGGGTGTTCTCATTGCATTCATGCACTCATCTCATGCCTCATTTTGTTTCATGCTCCTTACTTAAACCCAAATTGCCCCCTAGCCCCCGCCACCTCACCCACCGGATGGTTTGCCACTGTCCGTCTCACCTCATTAGAGTCCATTATCAGCAGGGAGAGCACAGATTCAGAATCTGGAATGTCAACAAGCAGTTCTCTGCAGGATATACATAACAGTGTGTGTGTTTGTGTGTTTGTGAGTGTGCGCACACAGGTCCACTTAATGAGCAACACATTTACAAATCTCATGGGCCAGTCGCTGTCTGGGCTGCTTATTGGCAAAAATTATTCCCAGCTCAGCTTGGTAGCCAAACGCTGTGAATGTGAAACCACAACACATGCGTACAAACAAATATACTGTATATAGCATTTGCACGCAGACACACATTTTCATTGATTGATTGGTCTTTCTTTTTTTTTTTTCAAGCGGTGGTGGTACCATGGAGTATTTAGTCCCCACAAGAATTTTGGTCCACACAATGTGAGTGTGCTCCCAGATTCATGCTCCCTTAAAACATGCCATAGACTTCATAATGATATTGACGGGTCAGATCGGTCATGCAATGCGCCCACATTAAGAGGAGCTATTCACAAACATACGCACGCAGCGATCTAACGCCAGATTTCTGTTGAAAAGTATGAAAGCTGTACCACATACAAACAGGAAGGATTGTCTCACGAGTGATTTGTTTGAGGATTCAAGGTAATTATTATCTTTTTCGTACCATGCATGCATTTTAAAACGTAGTGAAAAAAAATCAATGGGAGAAATTGGCTGCTGCTGCATTGGCATCATAGTTCACAATATTTATGTAAAATAAATGCTCCAAGCACATTTTTTTTGCTTTTAACCAAGAATCCAGACTGTTTTAAATCCATATCTATAAAGAATTTGGGTTTTTAAGCATTTATTCACAAGAATCTTCACCGGGAAAAATCTGTTTACATAAGGCGGCCGCTAGCTACATTTACTAACAGACTAGCATTGTACTTCGACATATTTACGTAAAATAAATGCTAACTGCACTTTTTTTTTTTTTGCTTTTTACCAAGGACTGTTTTACGTCCATATCTATGAAGAAATCGGGGATTTAAGCATTTATTCACAAGAATTTTCAACGAAAAAAGCTCCACTCGGTCAGCTTTGACGGCCTAACCAATAATGCAGGCCCCCTATGTATACGTGTATACATTATGAAGTCAATGACCGTGCACACACACACACACACACACACACACGCACCTACACACACACACACACCCACACACACACGCACACACACACACACACACACACACACAGAGCCACTGCAAAACCACACCTCCTGAAAAGTAGTTAAATTCCTTTTTTTTCAGTGTAATTCAACTAGAAATAGGTGAAATTATCTGCCAATGCTTCAAGTAAATTTTACTCAGTTTTCTTGAAATAAGAAAAATAGCCAACTGAAAATAAGCTTAACTGTCTTATTTTAAGCAATGAATTAGTATATTTAATCTACAAAAACACTTTGAATTGTCATAATGTCGTTCATAATTCAAGAATAATTATTGTTCAAAAACATTACTTAAAAGTGTGTGTGTGTCCCATGTTTGATTTTGTTTCAAATGGTATATGCACTTTCTTACAGAGCTGGAGTGTGTTGTAAAAATAAAATGCTCTTGATCCCAAGGGATTGTTCTGTGTGTATTAACAGAGTTAAATTCACTCGCACTTTCAGTTTTAATAAAGAAAAATTCAGCTTAAATGTAAGTCAATTCGAATACTTTATTTGTCATTATTTTTATTTTACCAAAAAATTGCAATTGATATCGGAAAATCTGGTTTAAAAGGAAAATAATCAGGATTTTCTTTTAAGGCAAAATTGAACAGCCCTACTATACATAGGACTGACCTTCTCTTGTCTGACAAGCCATCGCTGCAAAAGACCTGTTTCAAAAGTTTTGAATCAGGTCTCAAATTACTGTGGCATTTCCTTCAGTAAAGGACAAAAGTAATGTAGACGAACTGAGCTGACCGGGGTTTGTTGCTTTGGTCCAGCCCCCTTTCTCTTGGCAGCAGTTGCTACTGTTGTGGGCTCAAACTCTTTGTGTTCGTTCACGTTTCGTCTTTAAATGTTTTATCAGGTTCGAGGTATTAAAACTGGCCGGTTCAACTCCAACTCTCGAAACTTTCAGGCCGCAAATCTTGCATGCAGCCATTGTACTCGACGGCGATTATAAACTGGAATATTTCCAGAACGCCGATATTTTCCTCTCGTCGTTTGTTTTTCCTGCATATGAAAAAGCTTCCCCGGCATCAGTTAAGAGTGGCTATTGGCCCGCTCTCATTGGTCTGGAGCAGGCCAATAGCGATAGCTGCTTGGCATGCAAAGTGATCACGTGTCATCATACAACAGAGAGTGTAGTGAGCGTCACGAAAAAAAAGGCTGCGGTCAAGTGTTATAATACTGGAGTGGTAAATGGTATCAGCGCCCTCTTTGTTGGTACTCGCCCATACCGATACCACCATTTCGGGCTGGATCGGCACCGGCTGCCTATACTTGTATCGGTATCGGTGCATCTTTAGTCTTTACCCATTGCCACCTTAGGTTTGACCCGGATCTAGGGGTTCAAATATGTGAATGACATCAAATGAAAGAGTCAAGATTTGTAATTGCCCTAGGAAAATATAGCCTCTGTGGATACTACCGCACTGCGCGAGTGTGAATGTAACTTCACCACAAAGCTATTTGAGCTTTAAATAAGTGAATATCACAACCACGCTACAGGGAAATGTAGTAAAATGGCCTACAGTGCATAATAGTAAATGAGGAAGACTTATATTGCGCATTTATTTACATGCTTTTACTGGGCCCAAAACGCTTTACATTAGCACACATTTACCCTTTTTGACAACCCATTGGGAGCAATTTAGCATTCAGTGCCTTGACCAAGGGCACTTTGACTGTGGGCAGTCGTAGACAGGAATCAAACTGCTGATACTTCAGTCCAAGGACAACTCAAGCTACCAAATGCAACACAGCCACCCCATAGTATATAAATACATAAGTACTGTAAGAAATAATCTAGCCTAAGATCAAAGTTGATTTGTTTTACCAGAAAATTGTTTTCCTCCCATGAGATGAATGGGTTTGAAAACTTGTTCACCTCAGTTGACCAGCCGTCAATTCCACTTACAAGTGTTTTGGCACAAAACCAATATAGTTATTATTGTAAACAACCAACAATGCCCTGAGAAAAAATGTCTTTGTTCCTCCAAACTGTCATCAAAAGCTCAGCCAACGAGGCAGAAACACAAGTCAAACAATGTGAGTTCATCATTAGCTGTCAGTTGCTTCTGACCCTCAATTTACAGCGGTATAAAAAGTAAATGAACCTTTTGGAATTTCTCACATTTCTGCATAAAATCACCATCAAATGTGATGTGATCTTTGTCAAAATCACACAGATGTAAAAACTGTGTCTGCTTTAACTAAAACCACCCAAACATTTATAGGTTTTTTATATTTTAATGAGGATATCATTGAAACAATGACAGAAGGGGGAAACATAAGCAAGTGAACCATCACATTTAATATTTTGTGCCCCCTCCCCCTTTGGCAGCAATAACTTCATCCAGACACTTCCTGTAGCTGCAGATCAGTCTGGCATATCAATCACGACTATAATCTTGGCCCATTCCTCTCTACAAAACTGCTGTAGTTCAGTCAGATTCCTGGGACCCTCAGCCTAAGGTGGCTTAAAGAGCAATTGAAACCAATTTTTACCAAACATTTTAAGTCAGGTGTGTGCCCACTTACTGATGAGTGGTTTAAAGCTGCCCTGATCACTATAAAACACACACCTGGTAAGAATTGTCTCGATGAGAAGCATTGTCTGATGTGCATCATGGCTCGGTAAAAGATCTGTCTGATGACCTGCGATCAAGGATTGTTGATTTGTATGAAACTGGGATATGATACAAAACCATCTCTAAAAGTGAGACCGACAGTCAGAGAAGTTGTCTAAGAATGGCGAGAGTTAGGCACTGTTGCTAATCTCCCAAGGAATGGCCGTCCACCAAAGATGACGCGAAAAATTCAGCGCAGAATACTCAGAGAGGTACAAAAGAGCCCAAGACTGTCTGCTAAAGATTTACAAAAATCACTGGCACAGTCCAATATCCCCATGCACACATCAACTATATGTAAAACTATGGCCTACAATGCTGTTTGTTGGAATTGTTGTGCACAGTTAACATTTATGCTTTCCTTTTAGTTAGTTACCAGATAGGATAACTTTTGTCTAGTTATCCTTTCCTTTGTTCTGGGCCATGTGGCTCTCAAGTGATCTACTCAATGTCCCATGTTGCCTTCCTGACCCCTCCCATCCTATTGTTTGCCCCTGAATAAATAAGGTTGCTTTACAGCAGCTTGGGGGAGCAGCAACCAACCTCAACAAAAGCTACATCGACTTCCTGCATGTTCTTTTCAGCCAAGCTAGGTGTACATAAACCTAGCTTCAAATCTAAATGTGTTCATGGGAGGACTTCACGAAGGAAGCCACTGCTGTCTAAACAAAACATCGTTGCTTTTTTAATGTTCACAAAAAGGCACTTGGACACTCCACAGAAGTTTTGGCCAAATATTTTGTGGACTGATGAAACCAACGCTGAATTGTTTGGGAGGAACACACAATGTCATGTGTGGAGGAAAAATGGAACAGCTCACCAACATCAACATTTCATCCCCGAAGTGAAGCATGGTGGAAGGAGCATCATAATTTGGGTATGTTTGTTGCTTCAGGGACAGGACAACTTACAATCATTAATGGAAGAATGAATTCAAAAGTTTATCAGGATGTTTTGCAGGAAAACCTGAAACCGTCTGTCAGACAGTTGAAGCTAAAAAGAGGATGGATGCTGTAACAAGACAATGATCCAAAACACAGAAGTAAATCCACTTCAGAACGGTTTTAGAAGAACAAAATACAAGTTCTGGCGTAGCCAAGTCAAAGTCCAGACTTGAACCCCATTGAGATGTTGTGGCATGACCTAAAGAAAGAGATTCATGCCAACATCCCAGGAATCTCACTGAACTACAGCAGTTTTGTAGAGAAGAATGGGCAACATTAGTCCTGATCAATGTGCCAGACTGATGTGGAGCTACAGGAAGTGTCTGGTTGAAGTTACTGCTGCCAAAGGGGGGGGGGGGGGGGGGGGCACAAAATATTAAATTTGATGGTTCACTTACATATTTTCCTCCTTCTGTCATTGTTTGCATTCTATCCTCATTAAAATATGTTTTTTTTCATCTGTGTGATTTTGACAAAGATCAGATTACATTTAATGGTGATTTTATGCAGAAATGTGAGAAATTCTTAATGGTTCAGATACTTTTTCATACCACTGTAACAATCCTCCTGTCATCATATCCAAGCAATGTTCTCTCTAACAGGCTTACGTGAGTCCATAAGTCCCTGAGTAGTGAGTACTGTTTTTTTCCCGCCCTTCAAACATTGCGATATGCTTCTTGTCTCCTGTTACGACATCATACAACTTCCTCATCTCTCCCCTGCCGCAAGGATGTTGAGGGAGAGTCAGCTCAGTTTCGACATCAACACATTCAGTGTCCGGACTGAATATAAACTAAATGGGAAAAGAAGACAAGTAATAGGTTTTCAGTGTGGAACCTGACAAATAATCTGAGAAAGAGTGATCCCGTTTCTGTGGGAAAGTCTCGGCACGTCCTTGGCCCCAGAGTGACAGATCCCGTCATCTGATCAGGGGGCCGACACATTCCCCTCGTATCAGACGTCTCGGATATCCATGTCCGCTTCCTGAACCTTTAGAACACACGTACACAACCCGTATATAAAGGGTGTCCGTAACAATGTATACCCTTCAACTCCTATGGAATTAGTAAACGGTAACAAGACTAACTTTAGATCATTAATTAATGAGGTTAGGTAAGGAGTTTATGAACAGGTATATTAGATTTTTATGGATTGGATATTCTCTTATCTGAGTCTACCACTGGAATTAGACTGCCGTAGCCACTGCAGGCTATGCTATTAAAATCAAATCAGGTTTATTTAAATAGCCCATTATCACAAAACAGTTGCAAAAAGATTTAGAGACCCGCAGTTCACAAATATGGAAGACATCTTCTGTTGTAAGTGCAACATTCAGTCAAGGCAAACTCAGAAAAAAGTCATTGAGGGAAAATCGTGACTAAACATTGACAAGACTACACAAAAAAGGGGATCGTTCTTTTCAGAGGTCAAGTGGGCATTATTTCTCACATGATAGCGTTTTTATACAAGTTAAATGAAACCAAATAAGAGTTTGAAGGAAAATTCAGTGTTTTCTCCCTCGACACCCTCAGTCAGTGCAGAATCCTTCACAGCAAGGCATCCAGAGAAGTGGTCCTCCTCATCTCAGTCGATCGATACAGAAACCCTACTTGTAACAGCAATAATTTGATCACTGCCACCTTGCCCTTTCCTAAGCAGGAGTGGAGGAGGGCAGGAAAGAGGAGAAGTGCCAACAAAATGCAGATAGCAGGGGGTGAGGCAGGGCTTTGCATGCTAATTTTCGAAAATTCATCCATTTTTAACACTGCTTATCCTGTTCAGAGTTGTGGAGTGCTGCCGAGTATCCTAGCTGTCTACGTGCGTAAGGTAGACTATACCCTTAACGGATTGCCAGTCAGACAGAGGGCACATCCAGAGACGGACAACCACCATCACTGAACCGGTATCGATAACATGCTGTCTGCACAAAAGTCGGATGAAGCACTACTACAACCCCTAGCAAAAGTATGGAATCACCAGTCTCTGCCGAGCACTTACTCAGACATTTTATCATGTAGAACAAACTCAGATAGAAAGCTTTAAAAAAAATAATGAATTAGTTCAAAAGTGCAACTCTTTAGCATTCAGAAACAATTCAGATTCTTGACTCTTGACAAGGTGATGATGCTGGAACTTTTGTTTGGTGCTGTTCCAGTGAGATTTACAAAGATGACTGCCTGAAGAAAACATCAAAATTCCCTCAGTCCTTGATGATATGGAGCTGCATGTCAGACAAAGGCACTGGGGGGATAGCTGTGGTTAAATCTTGGATAAATGCACAAGTTTACATTGAAATTTTAGACAGCTTTCTTATCCCTTCAATTGAAAGTATGTTTGTCATTTTCCAAGATGACAATGCATCACGCCACAGAGCTAAAACTGTTAAAGCGTTCCTTGGAGAAAGACTCATCCAGTCAATGTCAAGGCCTGCAAATAGCCCAGATCTCAAACTTATTGAAAACCTGTGGTGGAAATTGAAAAAAAAAAAGGTCCACAGCAAGGCTTCCGACCTGCAAGGATGATCTGGCAACTGCAAGCAAAGAGAATTGGCACCAAATTGATGAAGAATACTCATCAAGTCCATGCCTGGGAGACTGCAAGCTTTCATAAAAGCCAGATGTGGTGCTACTAAATACTAGAGATGTGTTTTGATTGTTATTTCTTTGTTTATTTCTCATGATTCCATATGTTTTTTCCTCAGAATAGAGTGATTCCATATATATTTCCCTGCACTTGCTCTATAAAAGTAACATTTACTGACCACCACAATGTTTTTAGTCATTTCTTTTAGTGTTTCTGAATGCTCAAGAGTTGCACTTTTGAACTCATTTTTTCAAGCTTTTATCTGAGTTTGTCCTACATGATAAAATGTCTGAGTGAGTGCTCGTCAGGGGTTGTACAAAACTTAAGTTATCATTATATATATTTTATTATATAAACAAAAGTTATTTGAATATTTGTGCCATCCCTTAACACCTTAACCTGAGCTGTTATCCTAACCCAATGCCCCAGACTAACTCTGATCCTACCCTAAACCCCAGCAATAATTCTTTTCTTATCTGACAGTAGCAGAAAGGTACAGCACACCCTGGGTTGGACAAAATAAATCAGGCACAATGCTTTTGTTATTTTGTAGAGACAATTTTTGGGACAACCTTGTCAATGGTGGATACCTGAAACCCAGAGCGTAATCCCCCCCTTCCGTCCTTGTTCTCTGGCAGCTGTCCCCCGTATCAGGTTTTGCCACTCAACCTGAAAATAGATGCCATGGCCATTAGCGTCCGCCCTGCTAACCGCCCAGCTTCCTGTCAAGCTAATGACAGTCGTCTCGTGTTTCACTGCGACCAGACGAGGATGAGTTCATGGTTCTCGAGTGTGAGGCTCACTGAACGCGAACAGACAAACATTCTTGTACAGCTTTCACAGTTAATGGGCAGCTAATCTCTCGCATTGGCTCAGAATGGGGGCTGCATGGACATTTGTTTTTTATATTCATTGAGTCATGTTTTCCCTCCCAATCATATAGTTTATGGAGAAGATGTAATTGCGAATAATTTTGACTTGTGAGGGATTAGAATTGGGGGTATGGAATAGAAGGAGTTTGAGTGACTCATCACATTAAAAAGATGATCCTCCATTGATTAGTTAACAAGCCATGCCATCTGAGGTCATGGTGGATGAGCAATCATTAGCTACACAAAAGCAGAAGCAAAAAGACCTACTCGGTACTTTGTTATCGGTTAACCCAGTAATTTCCTGGCATATGTCTATACATTAGTTACATAAGCCAGTACAAAAGGCAGGTTTCTCCATTTAGCAGAAATAAATTCATATTAATAAATAATCAAACTCAAAGTATTATTTATTTTCATTTACTGAACAGAAATATGAACATCATGTATTACACAGTTGAAGGTTGCATGATGACTGAGTGGTCAGCAATTCCGCTTCACAGTTCTGAGATCAAGGATTCAATCCTGGGCTCTTGCCTACATATGTGGAGTTTACATCTTCAAACTGTACCTGCTCAGGTTTTCACTGGATACTTCAGTTTCCTCCCACATCCCAAAACATGCAAGGGTGGCTGATTGAACACTCCAAATTTTCCGTAGGTACGAGCATGTGTGTGATTAGTTGTCTGTCTCTTTGTGCCCTGCGATTGGCTGGCGACAAATTCAGGGTGTACCCCGCCTACTGGACACAGTTGGCTGGGATAAGCTCCAGCACCCCCATGACCCTCATGAGGATAAGCAGCATGGAAGATTAAAGAATGAAATATGTAGTATTTGGAGAAAAGGGTTCAGAAACACCATTATCCGTAGGGTTGCTAAGTGTCCCTTGAAAAATGGAATCGTCCCGTATTGAGAAACAAACGTACAAGGGATACGCTTTGTCCCATTATATCATGAAACTCAAAAATACATAGTGTCAGATTTGTAGCAGTGTTGTTTTTGGCAGGCCTTTTATTTATTTATATTTTTTAATGGGGCCGTTTACATAGTGACACTGTGACACCAAGACGCAACAATTGTGTTGCAAAATGGCCTCGCCTTTACAAGGTGACGGCAAAAACGGAATGCGAAGAGGCAAACCTTTGATTCCAGCCTCCAAAGCGGAAGGATTCGATTGCGAGGATTGCTCCGCAACCATATGAATGCAATGCTCTCGTTCCAATGACGTCAGCACTCGCTCCAGGTCACTCTGTGCGTGCGCAGTCGCTGCTAGTAAACATTTAAATCAGCAAACATGGTGGAACTGTGGCTTTGATTTACTGTTTTTATTGTAGTTTTATTGACATATATTTTATTTTCACGTTTTTTGTGCTTTTTGAAGCAGAAGGAAAAAAATGCATGCCATTGCTTCGAGTATTTTTTAAAAATCATTATTGACAAGCAATGTTATACAATCATTTAAACTTACAGATGTACAAGATATACGTGAGAAAAAAATAATTATACAGACAAAATGTGAATAAAACTGCAAAATAAAACGGGGGAAAGGAAAGAGAGAGAAGAAAAACCACAATTACTTCAAATGGGTGGGTATATTGTCTTGGTTGTTGTCAAGGAAGAGCATCATTGGCTGTCACCTTGTAAAACTGCACTGCCCTCTATGGCCTAGCATGAATACTACATCGTTTTCATGTGGAATTGCGACATCGTTCAAATGGAGACAGAACCATGTAAATGCAAACATGAAATTTGTCGTATTCTTGGAGCGTTAACATGTAAACGGTCTTAGTCATATTACAGTCATTTCAAAATGTGTTCGTCTTAGTCCAGTTTTAGTCAACGAAAACTCAACAAATGTATAGTTTTAGTCGACAATTACTCAAAATGTTTTGGTCTTTAAACTTCAAATGTTTTAGTCAATAAATAAATAAATAAATAAATAAAAGCTTTCCAACAATTCTGAATAAACATTGACAGACGAGTAAATAACTGTAGAGTCTACAAGGACATCACCATCTTCGTGATGACAATACACACTCAGCAGGAAAGTAGTACATTATTTTCAATTAGCGTAATTTTCGCACTACAAGGAGCGGCTGACTATAAGCCGCCACCCACCATATTTGACACGAAAATGGCATTTGTTTATAGATAAGCCACACTGGACTATAAGCCGCTGCTGTCATCACTGTATTATGGGATATTTACACCAAAATATATTAACCGGTAACACTTTATTTGACAGCTGCATCATACGAATGTAATAAGACCAAATGAAGCTTTGCAGCCAATTGGTTCAAAGCTTCATTTGGTCTTATTCATTGCTTCAAGAAGATTCATTTGACCATCACTGCTCCATTGGGGGAGACAGTCAACCTCTGCTGCCTCCTGCTGTCAACACTGTTGTTGTCCAACATGCTTCCTAGCATGCATTGCAGCGCTACAGATAAAAAAATTAATGTTCTGTGCTAATTATTTCTTCAGTTACTTTTCCAGGTGTTTTATTATTTGCTAGTTATGGTATTTGGTAACACTTTATTTGACAGTGGCGCCATAAGACTGTCATTAGACAGTCATTCTTATGACAAATATGAGCATTAATGAATGCTTATAACAGATGTCATTTAGTGTTATCCGGAAAATTATCCTACTTTTGAGTGGATGCAAAAGATCCAAGCTTGACATAAATAGAGTTAGTGACGTAATTTGCCGGATGACACTTAATGACATCCGTCATTAGCATTCAGTAATGCCCCTAGTGGTATTATGTCATAATTATGACAGTCTTTTGACAGTCTTATGACATCGCTGTCAAATGAAGTGTTACCTATTAACGCCCAAAAAATCAACAAATAAGCCACACTGGACTATAAGCCGAAGGATTCAAAATGAAGGCAAAAACTAGCGGCTTATAGTCCGAAAATTACTGTAATTAAACACACCTGGATGCAACAAACTGTAAAAAGGTTTCCAATAGGTAAAGACGACACTCACCACACTAAATACTAATGCAATCGCTATGCTAACGCTGCAAGTTACATTCAGTGTGTGATGATGACTCAGCACAGACCTTTAATAGCGAAAGCAATATGACACGTCTAGCTAGGATGACAAAACAAAACGTACCAAGCAGCACCTGACATGGGTTTCACCAAAGGCAAGTTGAAGCCTGGAGGACACTGGTGAATCAGCGTGTGTGTGGGGCGGGAAGGGCGAAGTACGTCACATGAGTGACACGACCAAACACTGCTACAATGCGTGCTAACTACACATACGATAAGAAAATGTTACACATTGTGAACTTATGATGGAAACTATGGTGAATTTTCATCTCGTTCACGCCTCGTCATACGAAAACTGGTCTTGTTATGTGTCTCCCAAGACACGTTTTTAAGTCACTGTCATGGAAGAAAAATGTTCGTCGACAAAATGGTTTCTTTACCTTCATCATTGACGAAAACAACACTGATTTGTAGCATGAGCAAACACTGGTAGTGTGATTTTTAAGAATATGCAGGGCAACATATTTCTCGCCTGTCCTGCTTTGTGATCAGTGAGCTGACAGAGCACTCACATAAGAGTAAGACCGTACGAAATCCTGCTTATCTCATTGGTTGAGGTTCTCTCACTTGTCATAACGGAGGAAGATAACGTAAGATAAGGTTTTTTTGTTTTTTGTTTTTTTCAATTTGTTTACAAGTTTACTTCAGAGTTTATGTTTGCACTTTTCTTACTGCGTACAATGTTCTGCTTTTTGCTATGAGTCCAATGTAAGGGTTAACCAATGTCCTCGTTTGCCCGGACATGTCCACTTTTTACATCCTGTCCTGGGCGTCCGGCGGGGTTTTATAAATTCATGAAATGTTTTCATTATTTTTCACGAGACCAATTAGTGTGTGTTGAAATTGACTGACGCTTTGCACAGAATACTACGGTACTGTGCTGCGTGTGACATGTTCCCTGAGATTCCCTCAGTTATTAAGACTTTTGTTATCATCGAAACGTACACAATCAAAAGCCCATGTACCAAAAAGAGTAATTAAATTGAAAATACATTTATTCTACTTTGGATACAAATTTGCAAATGCGTGCGCAGTCACAAACTGGCTTTATCATCGCGTCATTCCCAAACAAACCTTCGTCACGCCAGGAGCTCACAGGCTATCGGTATGTAGACTTGTTAAATTTACCTTTCGGCAACTGTTGACTTCTGTCAGAGCTTTGTACTGGTGTGATCTTTAAAATATCGTTTGGTGTCACATTGTTATGCTGTTTATGATTGTAAACTTTTATAGCATTTTTTTTTTTTTTTGCCTCAGCTACCGGTGCTCGCTAATAGGGTAGCTGCCGGTGAGCTACGCTGCACTGGGCAATATGGAGAATGGAGTTTTGAACTGCTGCGTTTGGAAACATGCTGGTTGAACTGTTTGTCAGTTTATTTCGGTTAATGTTTGCCTATAGAACATTGAATGAGAATAATAATTGAGTGGGAATAACGATTAGTCAACAAAAATTGTTTTGATAGTAATTTATAAAAATTAGGGCTGTCAAAATTATCGCGTTAATGGGCAGTAATTAATTTTTTTAAATTAATCACGTTAAAATATTTCACGCAATTAACGTACATGTCCCGCTCAGATTAAAATAACAGCAGTGTAATGTCCCCTTCTTACTTGTTACCTGTTTTTTGTTGTTTGGCGCCCTCTGCTGGCGCTTGGGTCCAAATGATTTTATGGGTTTGGGGAGTAAGCATGGTGTAATGACACCAACAATGGCGAGCTACTAGTTTATTTTTTGATTGAAAATTTTACAAATTTTAATAAAACAAAAACATTAAGAGGGGTTTTAATATAAAATTTCTATAACTTGTACTAACATTTATCTTTTAAGAACAACACGTTTTTCTATCCATGGATCACTTTAAGAGAATGTTGATAATGTTAATGCCATCTTGTTGATTTATTGTTATAATAAACAAATACAGTACTTATGTACCATATGTTGAATGTATATATCCGTCTTGTGTCTTATCTTTTCATTCCAACAATAATTTACAGAAAAATATGGCATATTTTATAGATGGTTTGAATTGCGATTA
This sequence comes from Corythoichthys intestinalis, assembly GCF_030265065.1. NCBI lineage: Eukaryota > Metazoa > Chordata > Actinopteri > Syngnathiformes > Syngnathidae > Corythoichthys > Corythoichthys intestinalis. Next base: position 5,057,668 of record NC_080403.1, on the reverse strand, counting down.
ATTACGATTAATTAACGACCCTCGTGAGGAAAAGCGGCATGGAAAATGAATGAATGAATGAATAATTTTTAAGCTGTAATCAACTCAATTAAAAATTTTAATCGTTTGACAGCCCTAATAAAAATGTTTAGTGGCACATAGCCTACTGTGTGTGTATATTGACTGGAATACATTTCCATGGGTCTGCATTATATTAATGAAATATTTAGCTATTGGTCTTTGAACAACTTCTGTGTAATGACTTAATGATGACGTTGTTGACTATGATTATATCAAGGTAGAATTGTGTTTTTATTTTTAAATCAAAAAAATACTTCAATCAAAAAAAATCGATTAAAAAAGTGAATGCGAAAGTTAAACGGAATTTTCCTATCCAGATGAAGAAGGCACACTTTTAAATATATTAAATTGATAAGTCATCTTTGAGTGAACGTTAAGTAAAATCTAAGTATCTCCAGGCTGGGCCGAGTGTCCTCTTTTTTGGAAATCAAAATATGGTCACCCTATCCTATGTATCACTTTGAAAAAATAAATAAAATCAAATAAAGAAGTGTTAGGACCCTAAGGGTCATATTATACAGTTTTAAATTATGCAGGACATATATTTCTTCTTCTTTTTTATTTTTTTATTTATTTTTTATTAAAAATACATTGAGTAGCAATGTATTTTTCCATGTGCTTATTTCATTCAAATATAAGCTTTTAGGCCCTAATTCTTTTAGACATCTAGCCTTATATGTGTGAATGGACTGGTTTTAAGATCCGATGACTTTTTAAAATTTACAATATTATATTAATCACATTATATTTTGGGGGGAGTGGTAAATGTAAGGTGTGGAGCAGGGCATGCGAATGGCCTGAAATGCAGGTGAAACGTGCTCAAAGCGTGCCAGTTGAGAAGTTGATCTGGAGTTTCCATAGCAATGACCGATGCTGTTCAATCAAATGACAAGCCAGTGTACAGATATACCATCATGTCACTAAGTAGCCATTGCTTAAAGGTCATAATCACATACTGTTTCTTTGAACTTGCAAAGGCTGAAATAGAATGGAAAAATTGCCCATGGATAAAATAGACACAATCACAGACAAAAATAGTCAGCTTTTTGCACCCACATCATTGACCATCACACCTATATTTAGCCACTACAATTACATTAATTTGATATATTCCAATTTGATTATACTTATACTAGCAATATATTGATTATGTCAAGTTTTACAACACGATCAACCTCATGAACAAGTTCTCTACATCAGTGGTCCCCAACCTTTTCCACACCACGGATCGGAATGATATGGGCCTTTTTTTCATGGACTGCCAATGTGTGGCAGAAAATAGCAGTAAATATAAGATCACACAACTGGGCAAAAAACGAACATTAAATGCAGGGAAATGTAACTCACCATATGCTGAATCAACCTTTTTTTTTTTAACAGCGGCCTCTCCTAAAACTTCACGGCAAATATCCTAGGTTGCAAACTTCTTCTCCAGTCGTGAAAAGTTTCTTGGCTTTAGCAATATGGTTCGCCACTAGGTATGATGCTCTCAGTGCACTCATTTTTGTTGCATCTTTTGCTAGCTTTTAGCCACATTTCAGGTACAATGGATTTGGTTGTAGCTCCTCTTCTGGCTTAGCAGGTGGCCTTTTTCCCGTAAAAATGCTGTCCTAAGACGTCGCCACCCCCAGGAAACACCCAAGAGAAGCTAACGTTACTGTTTACAATGACTGGTGCTGTGCTGCTATAGACAGAGGTGGGTAAAGTTGCCAAATATTGTACTTAAGAAACAGTAGCATTACTTCAAAATAGTATTACAGTGATCCCTCGCTACTTCCTGCTTCAAACTTTGCGCCTTCAGTCCATCACGGATTTTTTTTTTTTCAATTAAATTTTTTTTTAAATACTAGGGCTGTCAAAACTATCGCATTAACGGTCGGTAATTAATTTTTTTAATTAATCACGTTAAAATATTTGACGCAATTAACGCACATGCCCCACTTAAGCAGATTAAAATGACAGCAGAGAGTCATGGCCACTTGTTACTTGTGTTTTTTTGTAGAGATGCACGATAATATCGGTCACCGATAATTATCGGCCGATAATGGCAATTATGACGTCACACAGATAATCCAGATAAAAGGAAATTGAACCGATAATGCAATCCGATAATTATATACTTGATTTAGCCTCCAAATGTGCGCATTCAACAGTTTTGTCCAATTCTGCTAGTTTTAAGGAGGTGTTTTTGCAGTGTAGGAATGTGATATATGTTAGGAATGGCTTACTTTTAAAGGCATTTTTGTGCAACTTGGGTGTTTACTCTATAAGTAATTGTTGCCAAAAGCTTACCATTACACAACATCATTGCCATTGTTTAGTTGTTGGAATTTACTACTTGTTCACATTTGATGTGGAAAAAAATAGCACTAAATTACATTTTTGCACAGTAACATTTGATCTTTGTATACTTTAAAATTTTACATACGTACATATTTGAATAGAATTATCGGCGTGACATTATCGGTTATCGGGTGGAAGGGGCAGGAAATTATCGGTTATCGATATCGGTTGAAAAATGTATTATCGTGCATCACTATTTTTTTGTCTCCCTCTGCTGGCGCTTTTGTGCGACTGATTTTATGGGTTTAAGCACCATGAGAATTGTGTAATTATTGACATCCACAATGGCGAGCTACTAGTTTATTTTTTGATTGAAAATTTTACAAATTTTATTAAAACGAAAACATTAAGAGGGTTTTAATATAAAATTTCAATAACTTGTGCTAACATTTATCTTTTAAGAACCAAAAGTCTTTCTATCCATGGATCGCCTTAACAGAATGTTAATGTTAATGCCATCTTGTTGATTTATTGTTATACTAAACAAATACATTACTTATGTACAGTATGTTGAATGTATATATCCGTCTTGTGTCTTATCTTTCCATTCCAACAATAATTTACAGAAAAATATGGCATATTATTTAGATGGTTTGAATTGTGATTAATTACAGTTGATTGATTTTTAAGCTGTGATTAACTCGATTAAAAATTTTAATCGTTTGACAGCCCTGAAAAATACAGATGATCTGTCCCGAGCCAATGTAGTCTCACTCTCGCTCTCTCCCTCTCTCTGCTCATTATTCGTCAGAAAGTGCACGTGCACTGGAGTTACTTATTAAAGTTAACGATAATTGACAGATGTTTGTGTTTGATCTTGCCAGAGGCACGAACTTCAAAAGTGCTGCATGGGTCAATCATCGTTTAACTTGCTTAGCAGTTGCTGTGGCATCTTATTCTTTTTTAAAAATAATTCGGTGGTACAGTAACATGTTTAAACCCTATCATGATTACTACAATTGAAGTTCTTCAAAAGCATTTATTACAATGTACATACACACACGCACACACACACACACACACACACACACACACACACACACATAAAAATATGGGACAAATATGTATCTAGTCAACAATAATTGTGCAAGTTCTCCCACTTAAAAATATTAAAGAGGCCTGTCAATGTGGGTAAACCTTAACCATGAGAGACAGAATGTGAAAAAAAAAAGAAAGAAAATCACATTGTTTGATTTTTAAAGAATTTATTTGCAAATCATGGTGGAAAATAAGTATTTGGTCAATACCAAAAGTTCATCTCAATACTTTGTTATGTACCCTTTGTTGGCAATAACGGAGGCCAAACGTTTTCTGTAACGCTTCACAAGCTTTTCACACAGTGTTGCTGGTATTTTGGCCCATTCCTCCATGCAGATATCCTCTAGAGCAGTGATGTTTTGGGGCTGTCGTTGGGCAACACGGACTTTCAACTCCCTCCACAAATTTTCTATGGGGTTGAGATCTGGAGACTGGCTAGGCCACTCCAGGACCTTGAAATGCTTCTTACGAAGCCACTCCTTTGTTGCCCGGCTGTGTGTTTGGGATCATTGTCATGTTGAAAGACCCAGCCATGTCTCATCTTCAATGCCCTTGCTGATGGAAGGAGATTTTCACTCAAAATCTCTCGATACATGGCCCCATTCATTCTTTCCTTTACACAGATCAGTCGTCCTGGTCCCTTTGCAGAAAAACAGCCTCAAAGCATGATGTTTCCACCCCCATGCTTAACAGTGGGTATGGTGTTCTTCGGATGCAATTCAATATTCTTTCTTCTCCAAACACGAGAACCTGTGTTTCTACCAAAAAGTTGTATTATGGTTTCATCTGACCATAACACATTCTCCCAGTCCTCTTCTGAATCATCCAAATGCTCTCTAGCGAACCGCAGACGGGCCTGGACGTGTACTGGCTTCAGCAGGTGGACACCTCTGCATGGCAGTGCAGGATTTGAGTCCCTGGCAGCGCATTGTGTTACTGATAGTAGCCTTTGTTACTGTGGTCCCAGCTCTCTGTAGATCAGGGGTCCCCATCTGCCGGGCCGCGGACCGATACCGGTCCGTGGCGCATTTGCTACCGGGCCGCACATAAATAATAATTTAATAACGACCGCAGTCTGGCTGAATTAACCCTGTGCCCCTGCTTAACACACCAATATCCCTGTCTACTCTAGATATAATACTACGGGATAGATTACAATGTCTTCATAGAAATCCATTGATTGGACTGCTAGCAGTACATCTTGTTTGTGTATATAATATATCTATGTGCGCTTGTCCTCGATAATAACGTACTGCTAGGCCGCGGGCGCAGCACATTTGTTCCCGGAAATAATTAGCCCCCCCACGAGCGAAGATGACTGGAAAACAGACGTCGAAAAGGGCACCTGACGAGCCTACAACCTCAAAGACCCATGAACTGCGAAGGAGTGGATTCGTCACCCGTTTGTGAATAAACCGAGTGATTCGAGCATGTCTGAGCAACAGGAAGATCAACTTGTAGAGATCGCAAATGACGGCGACCTTATTAAACGTACATTTGAGACAACAACTCTACCGTGGTTCTGGATTAAAGTCATTCTGGAATATCCTGACATCGCTACAAGAGCACTGAAAACCTTGCTACAATTTCCAACATCGTATCTTTGTGAAGCGGGCTTCTTAATTAATGTTTAACGACAAGGCGAAGTCGTTAATGGTGAGAGCGGTGTGAAGTTGTTGTGTGCAGCTTACATGGCAGGATGTATCTGAGGAGAACTTTTCTACAAGTCCATGATCAAACGTAAGTTAATATTCCTTTCTTTCAAGAAAGTTTGTAGTGTTTACTTTGGAATCGCTGCATTTGCGGCTATGTTTAACGTCATATATATATATATATATATATATATATATATATATATATATATATATATATATATATATATATATATATATATATATATATATGTATGTATGTATATATATATATATATATATATATATACATCTATCTATCTTAATTATATTTTGGGAAAAAAAGGGGAAAAAACATGTCTTATAATTAGCTCTTTCCAATTCTAAATCTGAATAAATGCATTGACACACACACTCAAAAAATTACAAAAATTAAAACTAATTAAACAAAAAAAATTTGGTGGGGGGTGGAGAGGGTGCACTACTTCGCGGTTTTTCACTTATCGCAACAGGCTCTGGTCCCAATTAACTGCGAAAAACGAGGGTTCACTGAACACCAGTAAAAGTAAAAGTAGTCATCCAAAAAATGTACTCAAGTAAAGTACAAGTAAAAAATTATTTGGTGAAAAAAAAATTATTTAGTAATGAGTAACATTGAGAGTAACTGCATTCGATGGTTGATAATTTTTTTTAAACAATGGTATTTTTATCTCAGCGCAAAGTTATATATATGTGGATAACATAACCACATTAAGCCAAGGAAATAAAAAAAATAAAAAAATCAGGCGAGAGAAAAAAAACCCAACAGAACTGTAGCATCACTCGTCCAAAAAGCATGAGTGCCCTCTTGTGGAGAAAATAGTTGCTAGTTTGAATAGTTGAATAGTTCCTTCATAGTTACTATTATGAAATCATCTCCGAGTTTCTGCGGTACCAAATAAAAACTAGGAGGGAGAGAAAATCCGCGTTTTCAAGCCATGTTGAAGGCAGCGGTCTATGTCAAAAACTTATATTTTTACAGTGCTTTAAAGAGGCCACGTGATTGAACAGGCAGGTGTGATCGCAGAAGGGTATGCATGAGTCTGATTGGTATGATGGATTCATGTGATGATTGTTGCCACATCTTATTGATGAAACTGGTAATACTAATGTTGTAATTGCTGGCCAAAAAAAAAAAAAAAGTCAAATCTTATATGTAGAATAAAGAGGAAAAAATGTTACAAGTGTAGCCCAAAGTAGCCGGGTAAGAGTAGACTTTATTCTTCTACTCAAGTAAAAGTAAAAAGTACTGTAGGGCTTGGTAAAACTACTCTTAGAAGTAATTTTTTCTCAAAAAGTTGGTCAAGTAAATGTAACGGGGTAAATGTAACGTGTTAATAGCAGTGTTTTTAATAACACCATTAAAGTATAACGGCGTTATTTTTTTCAATAGTAAGTAATCTAATTAACTACTTTTCTCATCTTTGCAACTCCGTTACCGTTACTGAGGATGTAAAGGCCTGCGTTACTTTGCGTTATTACGTTGGTTGAATGACGCGAGAAGAGTCTGCGAGACACGGAGAGAGAAGAGCAGGAGTGGGAAAGAGGGAGTTGTGACGCCATTGCAAATGCGATGCTAGGCTTGGTGGCTCCGATAATTCCTGACTATAGCCAACAGCCTACAAACTACGCCCATATAATGCTTTGCTAAATATCACATGTATATGAAATAGATGCGAAATGTTACACTTTCTGGCGTTAGTAAACAGCCGCCATCTTAAAGCAGTAGACTTCTCGGAAAGGCTCTGTTGTAGAGAACCTTCCAGGCGAAACTAAGTAACTTTTTATCTAAAATACTCCTAAATCGGCAAAATCTTGACTTGAATCTATCTTAATACATTTACCGGCGTTAGTAAACAGCTGCCATCTTAAAGCAGTAGACTTCTCAGAAAAGCTCTGTTGTAGAGAACCTTCCAAGCGAACCTAAGTAACTTTCTATCTAAAATACTCCTAAATCGGCAAAATCTTGGCTTGAATCTATCTTTAAATGGTGAAAGAGTTTTAAATCTTTCACATGTCGACAGTCGACAGAAGGGAAGTAATGCAATAACGGGAGCAATTTTAACAACTTTAACGGGTGATTCACAACATTAAATGACTTCCAAACATAGCAAAGGTTACTATCTTGTTATCGCATTATCCACAATACTGTGCCTAGTTACGTTTAGGGTAAAAAATTGGGCAAGGGCGACTGTCCCAAAAACACTTTGAACTTCACATAGTGTGACCTACGTTTTTTTTTTTTTTTATAGATGAAAAGTAAAACCAGTTACTTTGCCAAGTAACTAATTACTCTTACATTCCGGTAACTGAGTTACTAACTCACTTTTTGGAAGCAGTAATTTGTAACTGTAATTATTTACTTTTTTAAACTAAGATTAACAACACTGGTTAACACTCACCTCTGGTGTGCAAACACCCCAATAATGGCAGTCAACCACTCGAGGGCGGCGTACACAAATCTCTACTCGGATTAGTCAAGAGGCACAGGCCATAGTGCGGTCATTAACAAATATTTATTATTTCTCTGCGGCCCAGTAGCAAGTGCGCCACGGACCAGTACCGGTCCCCGGCCCGGTGGTTGGGGATCACTGCTCCACATAACTGATAGTGGACTAAAAGCTGAATAACGATGGAGTCTGACTTGTCCGGGCGTGACTCAAATTCTGTTTTCCATAGAAATGAGGCTCTCAAACAGTGAGTAGGTGTTCATCAGGGCTATTTCTGCTTTGAGTGACGACAGACGAACTCTAGTGTTTCCTGTTCCCCCCTCCCACTCTCATATTTGCACACTTCATCACAATATAGCATGACCCCGACTGTCACCATGGCAACTTGTGCACGGTGATCACCACTTGGGCTGTCGTGTGTCTGTTTGTGTGTGGCAGCAATGTTGGGATTAACCTCGTTGGATAAGCAGCGGCATCTCTTCTCCGGGAGCCACAGAGAGAGATAGTGGAGGGGTTTTCATGGCGGGATTCTTTTGATCCCGTGCGTAAAAGATGAAGAGTGGCGGCATCTGCCAGCCTCATTTTTTCAAAGCTCACCCCCCGAGGTGAACCAGGCTCCACTAAGTGTTTGTTCCACAACAGGCTTTTCCCAGCGAAGAACAAACTACAGCGAGATTGGCTGGTGACTGATCAAGGGTGTTCACTTCTCAGGGGAAAAGCTCCAGCACACTCATGACCCTAATGAGGACAAAGACTATAGAAAACGGGTGGCTTGATGGATTAAACCACTGTGGTCGTATGTGAGGTTGAATCCACATAGGAAACAATGTTGATCTTCACCACTGTAAAACATCTATCAAATGTACAGGCAAGGTTTTAAAGTGTTCCTCCATGCCATTTTTTTTTTAAACATCCATAAAAATGACATACTGTACATCAAGCTGGATGCACTAGTTTAAGTACATCGCAGATAAAAAAAACAAACAAAAAAAGGCAGTTATTATGAAGGCATGGGTGAAAAATATAGGGCATTTCGGACATAGACTTCACTATCAGTTGACGGGAAACGGGGCGCAGGGTCAGTCAGTAGGGCGCCTATTTTCAAAAATTTTTTCGATATATATATTTTTTTCTACTTTTTCTAACTATTTTCAGAACCAAAGCCGCTTGTGACCTAAAACCAAAAACAGGCATCTCCCTTAGGCATATATTAGTCTCCATCAATAAATTCAAAGTCGTTCCCAAATAAAATCCTGATAAATTATTTTTTATATAAAGTATAAAAAAAAACTTAAAATGGCGATTAATTTCTCAGATTTTACATTAGTTGCACAAAAATCACCAAATGAAGAGATAATCACCTATATTTTCAGGATCAATAGCCATATTTAATGCACTACATAATTTTTTTGTCCGAAATAGCGACTTAATATTTTTTTATTTAGTGCAATTGTGACATAAGTTGTCAACAACTAATAAATCACTCAATTTTCACATCAGAAACTTGAGGAAAGCATGCATAATCATCTTAATTTTACTCAACAAATGAAAATTTTGCATTTTTCTACAGTACATACAATCACAGGGTATTTAGTTTGAATTCCGATGTCACTATTGCCTGAGCACATCTTGCAGGTGTAGGTTCACTATCCTCTTCCCCTGAATATCCACTCGCTCTCGCTATATTACTGGCCGAAGAGCCGAAATGCTCTCCCATGAAATGCCTGTTTAAAAATTTTCCCGTTGTTACTTCTTGCGTTCACTTAAAAGTGCTCATTTAAAAAGGAAAAGCAATGGATGATACTACACACAGAGTGTATTATTAACAAATGTTAAAGTTGTATAATCATATAGCGAGATTAAGGAACGTCACTGACAAGCGCAGGCCCCCGCGAGTGGATAGTGAGGGGAATAGGATAGTGCGCCTACACCGGCTATCTGGCATTTCTTGTATGGACACAGAAATACTCTATCTTTTGTAAGGTTTTTTTTTTCCAAAAAACGAGCAGTTGGCCGAAAATTACCTGATTATTTGAATGTAAAGTTACGCCATCGTGAATGGACACAAAATCCAACATGGCGGGCATCACAAAAGAAAGAGCTATTTAAGTAAAAAAAAAAATGTTGTAAATAAATGTGTAAATCCCGGAATTTCTATAGATAGGAACGCAAAGCAGTCTAAATTCTTGGTAAAAAGCAAAAAAATGGCAGTTATCATTCATTTTACGTAAATATTTCAAGCTAAAGTTATGCTAATTTTTTTCTATACATTTCATTTTTTTCCACAATGCTTCAAAGCGCATTCATGGTGCTATCGTATATAATAATTACCTTGACTCCTTGAATAAATCACTCTTGAGGCAGTCCTGCCTGCTTATATGCACTAAAACACCGTACTGTTTCCACCTCAATATGGCGTTAGAACACAGCGTGTTTGAGATTATCACAGTGAAAGCTGCCGCGACGCTCTGCCTGGCCCGGCCCCCACGGGAAGCCGTGGCATAATGTCACTGCATTGTTTCGAGGTCACACGAGGGGAAGACAGCCGAACAGGTGACTGCAACACAATGGTGGACTCCAATGCGGCATCGCGAATCAGTGGATATTTCTTGCAATACATCAGACTTTTTAACAGGAAATTTGCTTCACCGACGATGAGAGATTGTGGAGGAGGGTGTCATGCTTCGAGAGGAGTTTGGGGTTGAACTACAGCTTGCTGCCAACAAGATTTGTATTATTAGTAAATGAACACATTTTGCATGTCAACTGAGGGGAAGACATGTAAAAATGTATTTGTATAGCATGATTGAACTAAGTGCTTTACATCACTTTAAGGTTGCAAGACGCATTTAAACAAAACTAACAAAACATTTTTTAAATAGAATTACAGGGCAAATTGAAAGCACAGGTCATATAAAGTGGACCCTCATGATACGGGCACCTACCCTGTTTCACAATACAAGTTTGTAGTCACAAGAGTAAATGAGGGATGAAAAGCCTCTCGCTTGGTGTGTCTGACTGCCTCGCCATCCAGCCAAGTGACATGTGAGCTCTCTCGTGGCAAACGAGCATCTCGCATCAACAGAATCCCCCATCGCCCCACCTGCCACTCAACCATGTTGTCTCCAGTGACAAAATTTTGTATCGAAGTGCATCTGAATCATTTGTGCGTACAAGTGAACATTAACCATATCCAGAGGTGGGTAGTAACGCGTTACCTTTTCTCCGTTACATTTACTCCCGCAACTTTTTGAGAAAAATGTACTTTTTAGAGTCGTTTTACCATGCAACACTTTTTACTTGAGTAGATTTGTAAAGAAGAAACACTACTTTTACTTTGGGCTACTCTAGAGGCGTTACATTTTTATTCTACATATTGGCTGTGCAGCCCTTGTCACATAAGGGACTAATGGTTGCTAGTATATTTCAGGTGATTACAGAGAGTAAATTTGGACATCATCTGGCTTTTTTTTTTGTTTTGGCCAATGTCAACAAAGAGGATTACATGGCTCAGAATAATGTTTCAGTTGCTCTTCATTAGTTTAGCCACGGACTATCAACCTGCAATGAACTAGCGGATATGGTTAATGATTCATGGTTGGGGTCTGCTTGTGGTTCCTGGCAGAAGCCTTCAACAATGATGTCATACTTTAGCGTATCGATTGAAGTCATTACTCTGGCTCTCTTTATTTTCCCATGTTTTGTCCATCTCTCTCTTGCTTCTCCCTCGTACCTCATCAGAAACCAGATGCCGTCGCTAAAACAATAAAACTCCCATACAGAGAGTCATGAGAGGACGGCGTAATCGCACGGATCAATAATTTCCAGTTAGGGGCAACGGAGGCAGCGTTGCTGGATGCCGCAGTGGGAAAGAGAAGGCTCGGCGTTGGATTACATTTAAAGTGCACGAGAGGATCGATCGTTTGTAGAAGCTTTTGGCAGCCTTTTGCTTCTCTCAAGGGATGTGCAGGCCAGCGCTTGCTTCGGCACAAAAACGGCAGATTGAGTTTCTCGTTCAAAAAGCATTACACACCTCATCAGTTTTTAACAAGGGGCAAAAAGACACAAAAAGGCAGTGTGCATAGTTTTACATTACTGGGAATCAGCTCCAGTGTTTACATTGACTCATTTGTTGTGAGTACTTTTTGTGATTTTTCAAGCGGTTTTGGACCATTCATAGTATTTTAAATGCTAATATAACTGCTGTTGCATGCAGAATGCTAATCTCCAAGATGCTACATGTGAAATTAAATCTTTTTTTTTAATTTTTTTTATTATATGTTATTAGCAGTGTTGTCTCAGATTACTTGAAAAAGTAATCTAATTACTGATTACTGTTTACACCTTAAAAAAATAATCTAGTTACTTCACTGATTGCTTCATTATCAAAGTAACTAAATTACTTTAAATGTAATTTATCAGTTACTTTTTGCCAATTTTTCTCCCTTTGTCGCCGCAACATAAGAATGACAACAGAGAAATGTCATTGCATGTGATTAACTTTCCGATAATTGAATTTAAAGGGGAAGATCAGAATTTTTCACATAAGGCTTAATTTTCGAGATAGCGAGGTTTAATTACTTGATGGAGTTGATTTCAACCATCATTGACTCGCGCTAGCTTAGCCCTTTTGAAGGTCTGAAACCAACAAATAACTGACAAACTGCATGGAATTTGTTGAAATCAACTCCACTGACTAATTAAATCCCGCCAACTCGAAGATTAAGCCTAATGTCAAAACTTAATTGGGGATTAGGGTTAACAGCATATCAGTGCTAGTGTAAAACAAAGCAAATAGACTGCACACTGATCAACAACACACAAATGAATTTGGCAGTGCAATGAACACAAAGGTGAACAAAACAGGAAGGTGCGGTGAATGGTTCCCATAGAAACACGTACCAGGAACCTTTTTAGCATTCATTCATTCAAAATGCTCCTCGTACATGACTACAATATTCTTTATTCTACAAACATACATTATGAGTTAATAACAAAATAGTAACAAACAGACACTGGGAAACTACCTTTAATCAGATTACTCATTTGGAAAAATGAACGCGTTAGATTACTCGTTACTGATGAAAGTAAACAGATTACAGTAACGCGTTACTTAGTAACAACACTGACAACACTAATTAGTATGTATATTAGTTCAGTTGATTAGTCGATTAGTCTCAAATAGCTTGTTGCATTGATGAATAAAACTTCAGAACTATATAGCACTATAATACCTGTCATGCTATGTTTTAAACAACTGCAAACACAGGAGATCAACAACTGGGAAAATGTGACAGGTGTTGTTCTGGACTGAAGTCAAAGTGCTCTAATATGTGAAAATCGGTCAACTATGACAAGATAGTGTTGACAGTGATTCAGAAAAATGTCTATAACTATGCAAAGGAATGAAAAGTTAAATTGGCATTGGGTGAAAATGTATGCAGAATCTCTATAAATGCCCCTAACATAAGAAACTGATGATTGCATTAACACTAATGCATACAGAAAGTAAAATTGATGGCAAATTTGAAATTATTGACCATAAATTTTATAGAATTGTTTAAAAAAATCATTGGCCAGTGATATTTTAGATGTTTTTTTTTTTTTATATTTATGAATATATATAGATTATGTATTACACAGTATATATTACATATTGTAGCTGATGATGTGTGTGAGTCAGAGGCAGCGAGTTGAGCTGGTGTGTCGCGCGGGTCAGCCGCTTGTCTGTCTCTTCTCTCTCCCTGGAAAAAGTGCGTCAAAGCATCCCCCGAAACACAATATCCACCACATTAGTTCCGTGGGTTAATTTTGTCAAAGAATGTAATGACCTCTACAATATAACATATTGTTATATTCATTTGGGACAACCATTTAAATGATTTTATGTTCGATGATTATTATTTTATTATTTTACCTAACCTGGTATTTTTAACCAGGGATGTGCGTTTTTTTTAATATTCATTTTAAGCACCATCGACGTTTAGTGCAAATCTAATCTACCTAATCTAATCTGATCGCTGTTCCTTTTGCGATAACAGCCAATTTGTGCAACAGAAATAACGATGAAACATTTAACTCATTGACGGTGCTAGATATCCAAATCATTATGAGTGGGAGGGCTCGCAGCGATCACTCACCGCCAGCCTATCCTACTTGAAATGGAACGGAAGTCTAGCCATCCCAGATAGCAAAATATAACTAGAGCGGACATTGGGCAGATGTACTGCAAATTTCAGCCCAATTTCATAAAACGGATCCACACCAGTGTGTTTTTGAACAATGGGCCAAACTCAGTATGGATTCACTTGCCGGATCAGCAAACAGTTATGGGCCAAAACTAGTCCAGTCCAGTCAGTATTAAATTTAGGGTCCAGTTTGTTCAGTTGTTCATACTGTAATGTGTCTGTATTGCAAATGAAATGTGTCTATTACAGGCGATAACGACAACACTTCTTTTTCACGTTATTTATTAATGCTAACATACTGATGCACCATAACATTAAAACATTTTTCACAAAATATTCAAATTGGAACGAGCAACTCCACATTAAAGATGACCAATTTTTAGACGGTAAACAACATATTGTATTTGTTAAGGTTCTAGTGTAACGGGGGACCTAAGCGCAGAGAGACGAGAGGCAAAGTAGGATTGTTAACAACAGTTTATTGACGATTAGAGGAAGTGGCAGATAGTGTTCGAAGAATGCGGTGGGCAATTTGGTGATAGAACAGGTGAACGGGCAGGCAGGCGTTCAGTCAGGCAAGCAGTACAGGATCTAGGTGAAAGAAAACAAAACAAAAACGAGATTAGTATCTGAATTACAAGATTCTTTGTTAACTCCAAGCTAGAGTCACAAACTCGTGTAGTTTTGTTGTTGATCTTGAGAAGATTTGAGGCCAAGGACAGGTTTTAAATATGCTGCTGACGATGATCCCCGACACCTGGTCCCTGGCTCACCCATCTGTCAAATCCTGCAATCAAGGCAGTGACACACAAACACAAGGAGGAGGAGCAGGGCTTAAGGGGCAGGGGCCCTGAGGGCCCAAGTACACCAGATGCATGATCGTTACGGTTCCTGTCCGACTCCGGTAAAAAATAGCGCCGGAGCCAATCCGTTCCCATTATATCCTATTGTTCAACGTATACCGGCCACGTCAGTGCTCCGGATTGACTGCGAACCACCTCCGGCGTGCCTCATACCCGCCAGATGGTATAGGCTATTTTCTATTTTTGCCGGACACGCATCCGACAAAAAGGGGCGGAGCTGGGCCTGACGTCAAAAGCCCAGGTGCCTAATCACGGTTTAAACACGAGCGAAGATGGATGATGAGCGCATGGAAACTGGAAAGTCACAAAGTAATATACGATGCAGCAGATCATTATTATAAGGACAGCATTAAAAAAAGCGAAGCTGCAAGGTGTCCTTTTATGTGTGTTTTTCTGGCAATGATATCAAACACGCGATGTGCTGACAACTTTGAGCGAAAAAGAAAAAAAAGCAGCGTATCTGGAAGTGGTTCCACTGCAGAAATTCTCGTGCCCGGCACACACACAATGCCGGTTTGTATACAGAGTCAAGGGGGAAAAGTACGAAAGAGAATAAAGAGACACCCACAAGTTTCGACCTGGTGGTCTATTCAAGACATTTCTCTTTCTTTCCTACATTTCACTTGACTTTTCATAGAAAAAACAACAGTTTTCGCTGGGCACAGGAATCTGCAGTGTTGAGACACCAATTCCACGTACGCTGTTTTTTTTAGTTCGTGTAGTATATAATTCGCTATCCATTTTATAAATATTACAGATTATTTAACAGTTGTTTATCACAGCTGTATGAGATGTTATGTGCCATAAATTTTAAATGTGCATAAAGATATAAACCCACCAACACAACCAAGGGCATAATAGCCCCCCTTTCCCCCACACATGGAGCCCTGATCTCAACATGATGCAGTCAATCTGGAATTAAGAGACAGACACAACTAAAATATTGTAGCGTCGCCGGGGCTGTCATCGGTGGGTTAATTTATGCACCAGCGCGACGCTCCGATTGGTGGACTAGATAGCGTCAGTGTATATAGTTGTTGTTTTTGCATTGGTGAGGTGGCGGGAAGTTAATAAAGAAAAAAAGGAAAAAGGCGTTGAAGCTAGTGTGTTGTTTTCGGGGCCAAACTTTCGCTTAGCAAACGTTACAGTATCAATATGCAAGGAAAAAAATGTGCTCTCTCTCTGCTTCTCTGATGAGTACAGACTCCGTGTGTTTGTCGTTGTTTTAAATGGCACATTATAGCACGCGATCACGCGAGAGCTCACGAGGGGACGGAGTTGGTGGACCGCAGCCGTGCGCAGCCAATATGATTTGCCTATTTTTGACGTACTGCATGGCACGCAGTCAACACTGAACCGGACCGGAACCGCAACGATCATGCATCTGGTGTACTTGGGCCCTAACAGTATTCCAACATTGAAACATTTACAGCAATAGAGAGTAAATGCTTTCTCCCTCCATATGTTGTTCTGCAACAAACTTTGAATTACTTAACTTGGAGACATGGCAGATCACTTGAATACACGGGTCATTTTATTAACGCTCGATTGAATAACTTGTTTATTAACAGTCAAGCAGTGACTTCAAAACTCAATTATGACTTTGAATAAAGCACTTACCACAAAAACTTGCAGTCTGCCGAGATA
Organism: Corythoichthys intestinalis; assembly: GCF_030265065.1. NCBI lineage: Eukaryota > Metazoa > Chordata > Actinopteri > Syngnathiformes > Syngnathidae > Corythoichthys > Corythoichthys intestinalis. Next base: position 5,041,409 of record NC_080403.1, on the reverse strand, counting down.
CTTTGTCCTGACTCCTGAGTGTTCTCCTGTTTATTGTTGCAGCGCGCATGCCCGCCCTCAGGGTTTGCGCTGTTGTGACGTCACACGTCGACGGTTAAATTTCAGCTTTTGAGCACGGCCGGTCTGCACGGTCCACCCCGGAAGAGTGCGTAACCTATCATCTGGACTATCAGATTAATGATCCTGGCCGTATCTGGTGCACTGATGTTTAGCGAGCGTGATTGCTGTGTGAATCTGGCGAGCTGACTCCGGATCCGGCACAGTCTCCTGCAATTTGGGATAGCCCTGAAAGATGAGCATTCAAAGTTTATATGAACTGGCCTTCTATTGTTGTCAATGGTAGGCAATTATTTGTGTCAAAATACGTGGTTACGATAGTGTGTGTATTTGTATGTTGTCCTGCAATGTTATAGTTAGAAATGCCGTGTTTCACAGTGCATACTATTGCAAGCACCTTCATTCACAAGAGAAATGTGTGATGGTCCTTGGCGTTGGCTCCCTCTGTATGGTATTTGCTCACTCGCTTCCTGGCCCCTCCCAGCCCTGTGTGGCTTTTACTTGAATGGTATATGAAGCAGTAGAGACTGAATGAAAGGAGATTAGCCAACACTGACTGCTTTCCTTCTGCACGCACTCACACACGCGTATGTCCATATCTCTTTTACAGAACGCACTGTGAAAGGGGATCTGAGGGAGTATTAATTCCACTATAACGCACACGAGTATGCGCACACAACACACACACACTTAAGATGTGAGCTATTCATTCATTAATAGAGCCACATGCTTCACATCACACTTCGCTGGCCTTCACTCTGTCTAGCGTGCAGAATGCAAGCCTTGTGTCACGTGACATGGTCCAGAACATACACCAGTCCAGAAGACACACACATATAAAAGACATCACATGAATGCGTGCGTAATTGTGTTCCGTGCATCACTTTCTCTTCCCGGACCGCCATTGCCTCAGAAACCCGCCCCTCCTCTCGCGTGCATCACATGGCCTCTGCAGAGGAGAACACGAGGCAGCTTTGGCAGCAGCCATGCAGGAGAGGGATAAGAAAAGATCCAAATCTTCGGGAGTTTGCGGCAAGTTCATTATTCAGAAGCTCAGAAATCAGAGAGAGCCGCGAGAGATACTTTCTCAATGGAAGTGATGTTTCAGTTCATAGTTAATAATAAAATCTTTGCTGTGTTCATCCATCCCTTTTCAATACTGTTCATCCTCACGGGTGATTAAGAATCTCTGCTCACCTGACTATGGACGAGAGGTGACCTTGGACTTAGCCCTGGACTGCTCACCAATGAAGTCACACTAACAATTCCAACCACTGCAATTGATTCGTAAGTATGATATGTACAGTAGCTGGAGTATGGAAGGAAACAGACGGAAGAATCCAGAATTGTTTATGCAGGTTTCAATGGAGATTCAAACCCAGATTTTATGACTGTGAGACCCATATAATTTTTGATTAACAAAATATCAGTGAGTAAGTTTCTCTCTTTCCTTCTTTTTATTTATTTTATTTTTTTAAACCACCAACCAGCAGTGAGTAGTGGTGTTTCCGGCAGTCAACAGCAATCATGTCTGTACAGTATATACTAGTATATTTATATGGAAGAATATATATATACAGTGCCTTGCAAAAGTATTCAGCCCCCTTGAACCTTGCAACCTTTCGCCACATTTCAGGCTTCAAACATAAAGATATAAAATTTTAATTTTTTGTCAAGAATCAACAACAAGTGGGACACAATCGTGAAGTGGAACCAAATTTATTGGATAATTTAAACTTTTTTAACAAATAAAAAACTGAAAAGTGGGGCGTGCAATATTATTCGGCCCCCTTGCGTTAATACTTTGTAGCACCACCTTTTGCTCCAATTACAGCTGCAAGTCGCTTGGGGTATGTTTCTATCAGTTTTGCACATCGACAGACTGACATTCTTGCCCATTCTTCCTTGCAAAACAGCTCGAGCTCAGTGAGGTTGGATGGAGAGTGTTTGTGAACAGCAGTCTTCGGCTCTTTCCACAGATTCTCGATTGGATTCAGGTCTGGACTTTGACTTGGCCGTTCTAGCACCTGGATACGTTTATTTTTGAACCATTCTATTGTAGATTTAGCTTTATATTTTGGATCATTGTCCTGTTGGAAGATAAATCTCCGTCCCAGTCTCAGGTCTTGTGCAGATACCAACAGGTTTTCTTCCAGAATGTTCTTGTATTTGGCTGCATCCATCTTCCCGTCAATTTTAACCATCTTCCCTGTCTCTGCTGAAGAAAAGCAGGCCCAAACCATGATGCTGCCACCACCATCTTTGACAGTGGGGATGGTGTGTTCAGGGTGATGAGCTGTGTTGCTTTTACGCCAAACATATCGTTTTGCATTGTGGCCAAAAAGTTCAATTTTGGTTTCATCTGACCAGAGCACCTTCTTCCACATGTTTGGTGTGTCTCCCAGGTGGCTTGTGGCAAACTTTAAACGAGACTTTTTATGGATATCTTTGAGAAATGGCTTTCTTCTTGCCACTCTTCCATAAAGGCCAGATTTGTGCAGTGTACGACTGATTGTTGTCCTATGGACAGACTCTCCCACCTCAGCTGTAGATCTCTGCAGTTCATCCAGAGTGATCATGGGCCTCTTGGCTGCATCTCTGATCAGTTTTCTCCTTGTTTGAGAAGAAAGTTTGGAAGGACGGCCGGGTCTTGGTAGATTTGCAGTGGTCTGATGCTCCTTCCATTTCAATATGATGGCTTGCACAGTGCTCCTTGAGATGTTTAAAGCTTGGGAAATCTTTTTGTATCCAAATCCGGCTTTAAACTTTTCCACAACAGTATCTTGGACCTGCCTGGTGGTTTCCTTGGTTTTCATAATGCTCTCTGCACTTTAAACAGAACCCTGAGACTATCACAGAGCAGTTGCATTTATACGGAGACTTGATTACACACAGGTGGATTCTATTTATCATCATCGGTCATTTAGGACAACATTGGATCATTCAGAGATCCTCACTGAACTTCTGGAGTGAGTTTGCTGCACTGAAAGTAAAGGAGCCGAATAATATTGCACGCCCCACTTTTCAGTTTTTTATTTGTTAAAAAAGTTTAAATTATCCAACAAATGTCTTTCCACTTCACGATTGTGTCCCACTTGTTGTTGATTCTTGACCAAAAAATTAAATTTCATATCTTTATGTTTGAAGCCTGAAATGTGGCGAAAGGTTGCAAGATTCAAGGGGGCCGAATACTTTTGCAAGGCACTGTATATGGAAGACAATTACAATTATCCTGACAGCAAAAAAGGGGGTTAGTGTCGAGGAGGGGAAAGGCCACACTTGTAAAATATAGACATTAAAGCCCAGTTTTTTACCCTATTTAACCTAAATTTATGGCATTGTCGAAAAAGAAGAACCTTTTCGAAGCCACAAACTACAAAGAAAAGTGAAGCAACTTTGTTGTCTGGCACTTTTTCCAAAACCAGCGTTAAGACATACAGTACTTCCGTAACTTTTCTACGTTGCAAAGACTGAGCTGCCATTTCCAACTTCAAAGTCTCTCCTTATCCCACTTCGCACTGACATGTTGAAGAGAAATAAAATAGTTGGAAAAACTACATTGTTTTTGTAACTTTATTGTAATAAAATAGAAATAATGGGTATTTTGTGAAAATATTTGATCATACATAAAAATCTACTTGCTGTAAAGCTAAAAAATACAATTTTGTAAAATTACAACTCTGCTGTAGTAAAATTATTATTTTGATAAAAACATGACTTTATTTTGTGAAGTTACTTTTTCTTTCTGTATTATCGTTACTTTTGGGAGGATCAAACTTGAGGACTGTTTACATGTTAACGCTCTGAGAATAACACACATTTCATGTTTGTATTTACATGGTTCCATCTCCATTCGAAGGAAGTCGCAATTTCGCGTGAAAATGTACCGTAATTTTGACCTGACTATAAGCCGCCACCCACCAAATTTGAAACAAAAACCAGATTCGTTCATAGATAAGCCGCACAGGACTAGAAGCCTCAGCTGTCCTCAATGTATTGTGGGATATTTACACCAAAAGATATTAACCGGTAACCAGTGTTGTTTTTAGAAGCTCTTTTAATTTTCGTCTTATTCTTTTGGACAATAATACTTATTTGCCTTAGTCCATTGACTTCATAATGATATTGACGGAGCACGGGGTGAGGGGCTGATTCATAGGGGGGCTATCTCCGTCAAAGCTAACCAAGTGGAAACACAGACAAAGAGCTTTTTACATTTAAATTTTTGGGACTAAATACTTAAACCCCTGAATTCCTTATAGATATGAAAGTAAAACAGTCTCGATTCCTGGTTAAAAGCAAAAAAAAAAAAAAACGAAAAAAAACAACGGACAGTTAGCATTTATTTTACGTAAATATTGCGAATTATGACGCCAATGCTATAGTGGTTAATTTCTCCCAGTGATTTTTTTCACAATGTTTCAAAATGCAGGCAATGGTATGAAAAATATATTAATTACCATGAATCCTCGAACAAATCAGTCCTGAGACAATCCTTTCTGTTTTTATGCGGTACAGCTTTCGTACTTTTTCAACCAAAATCCAGTGTTGGATCGCTGCATGTGTTGAATAACCGACCGACTGAAGCGGAGTATAGGACAGCCCACTACTTGAAGGCGTGGCGCAGTGTCTGGAGAACGTGACCTGTCAATATCAATATAAAGTCTATGCTTAGTCATATTTTAGTCATCTCAAAATGTGTTTGTCTTTGTCTAGTTTTTGTTGACTCGAGACTAATTTTGTTTAATTTTAGACAACATTTATTAAAAATGTTTTCGTCTGTAAAATTGAAAAAAATTGACTCAATAAATAAATAAATAAATAAATAAATGTTTCCAACTATTTCGAATGAACATTGACAGACGAGCACATATTGTTGTGTCTACTTTGTAATAATACACACTCAGCAGGAAAACAGTACATTATTTTCAATTAATTATACCCACCTGGAAGGCACGAAATGTATGAGGATGTTCGCCGTTAGCATTTGCCTAATGCCAATGCTACAAGTTACATGTAGTGTGTGATGATCACTCAGCACAGACCTTTAAAGGCTAAAGCAGCATTTCATATTTTCTCTGGCCAAGAAAAGAAAACAGATCTTACTGTGTGTGCAAGCCTGGAGATGGGAGAGTGGCAGCACGTCACATGAGTGACACAACCAAACACTGCTACGATACAGGCTAACTATACATAAAATTGCACACATTGTTGACATGTGACGGAAACTATAGTGCATTTTCTGTCAGACAAAAACTGGCAATAGTCTCGTCGTGTTTTAGTCTCCCAAAACATGTTTTTAGCTTGTTATCGTCTCGTCATCGTCATGAAAAATTGTTCGCTGAAGAAATATTTTCCTTAGTCGTTTTTGACGAAAACAACACTGCCGGTTACACTTTGACAATGAACTTTGATGAACATTAATGAAGCTCATGGCAGATGTCATTTGGAGTCATCCAGCAAATGATCTCACTTTTGAATGGATGTCAAAGATCCGAGCTGGACATACAGTAAATGGAGTGACAAAAGTGCCGAATGACACTTAATGACATCTGTTATCAGCATTCATTAAGGCCCATGACAGTGTCATGTAATAATTTTGACAGTCTTATGACAGTCTTATGTCGCAGCTGTCAAATAAAGTTTTACGTATTAACCCAAATAAATGAAAAATTTAGTCCCATCAGCCCGGAAGACAGCATACCCACCCACTCGAAGCAATGGCGTCCGCGAACATAAAATATATTGAAATTAAAATTTTATAAAAACAGTCAAATTAAGCCAACATGTCCGCCATGTTTGCTGTTTTGAATGTTTAGTAACAGCGACTGCGCATGCCAAAAGTGACGTGTGCAAGTGCTTTCGTCATTGGAGCTTTCCATTCATATGGTTGAGGAATCCTGCAATCGAATCTTTCCGCTTTGGAGGCTGGAATAAAAAATTTGCGTCTATGCCTTCCTTTTCTCGCCGTCAATGTGTAAAGGTGAGGCATTTCCGCAACACAATAATTGCGTCTTGGTGTCGCAGCGTCACCATGTAAACGGCCCCTTGACTCAACTGTAATAGCTTCATCTGTATCTATTTCTTTCTCACCACTACTCTTTGTTTGTCACAATTTGTATCCTAACATTGTAAATATTTCCTTCTTAATGTTGGGTTATTTTTGTAACATGAGCAGCTCTTTTTTCCCTCGAAGAAAAATATTCAGACAGATATTATGTAACCAGGATTTAAAAATACACAGAAAGTGGCAAGTTGAAGCTAGAGTGTGCTTCTGTGTGGGTGCCCTGAAAAAACTTGTTGCAGTGTGCTGTTTCATAAACGTTTAGACATGCCACAACAGGAAATCACGTGAATAGTATTTAACTAATTGGAAATCACTCTGTAGTGCCTTTTTATTTATTATTACGTATAAAACATTTTTTAAAAAATCATACTCCAGGTTAAAAAAATAAGATATAAAAAAGCTCTCTACACTTGCAATTCATTTTCAAGCTGTAAAGTAGAGGCAAACTAACAGGTGATTCCCCAACGGCTAACTGTGAGGTCGTTATAGCTAATTATAAGTTCAAACAAGTTATTTCACAATTACATCAGTGACTATCAAGTTGCAACTTCACATACAAATTGTTATGGTTACAGTTTTTTTTTCCTGCACAGACAATCTGTATAATATGTTGCACAAAATGTTATCCACTGTCACCTAAATTTCTACATTTCAGAATTGGAATCATTACTGGACAAGTTAAAGGGCAGGTGAAGACTTCAATTCATGAGCTTTTTACTCAGTGAAATTGTACTGAATGCCTAATTCACTGTCTCAAGACTCACATTATTCCAAAATTTTCTGAATTGACCGCATAGTTTTTGAGTTATTGCCATAGCAACACCTTAGCAACGAGGGACACGCCTCGTTGACGATCGACCACTACCTGATGACGTCAATTCCCGAAGATGTCGCTAGCACTCCAATACGGAAGTATAGCATCACGTTATCCTTACCACATGTTGCAAACATTTTCTGGGTTTTACTCACAAGATTCATCATGCCATCTCGATGTGTAGCGATGAATTGCTCACACGAAGGCTTACTAAATCTATATAACTACTCATCTGTTTTTACACAGTTACTGATAATTATATCACAGAATGACTAGGGAAAGAAAGGTTCCGAGAGGACCTAGGCCTTCCTTTCGTAAAGTGTCGAGCTGCCAACTGACGTCATCACCAACGTCTGCTGTGCCAAGTAAATCATTGTGACGCCTCAGGTTCAAACATGTAGATAGTAGATAGTAGATAATCTTTCCCGGGAGCCTTTGCCTACGTTTGCGTCACGAAAGAGAGATTCTTAATGGTTACTTTCGGTGGAAATATCACTGATATCGTTGCTGCTGCTATGCTCGCTGTGGATAATCTCCTGTTGCGTTCTGGAATTTACGTCAAACTGGGTTTGAGAATGCAGTATTGATAGAGTGCTAAAAACACGCAAATTATCCTTGCAGTTACATGTTAGAAGTGACATGGTTGTTTCAACGAACTCCTCCAAAGTTTATATTCGTAAAATTGCACCAAAATCTAAAAAGCTCTTCACCTGCCCTTTAACAGTTAAAAACAAAAATTGTCTGCGGTAGTCAGACCCATTCCAGTAGAGTTATATTCTGTGGTGGTCCTTGCCCACACTCCCCTCTAATTTGACTTTATTGTTGTAACACTTCCTGTTTTGATATGTTGCATTAGTTAAAACTTGGCAGGCTGGGTGTGGCAGACCTGGGAGTGCACCTGCAGCTCATCAGCAATCACCATTGCTTTTAAGGAGGGGCCGGGGCAACCTTTTGTTGGTGAACGTGAGGCAGGATGATGATCCTAATGATTCTCCTATTTCTTTCGAATTCAAATAGTTCCAAGCAAATAAACATAAAAGCAAGATATAATGTTTTATATATGAAATATCTTTCAACCGGCAGACACTTTATTTGCCTGGCACGGCCAGACTGTTCTCCCTGCGTTTTTTAAACACCATGAGAAAAGTCTGGGACCCAGCTCCTCATTGGCCTTTTGAGCCAGAACGAATGTATCCATATAATCAGATTTGTTTATTTGCATGACGTGTTGTTAACGAGGAACGTCACGCTTGCGCGTCGGAAGTCGTCTCCACAACAACGCAGATGGCGAACGGGAGAGCCGGAAATATGTTCCACTCCGCGGTAAATTCAGTTTTAAATGACCAAAAACACATCGAGTCGCTAAAACCCCAGCAACTAACAGCACTGGAAGCATTTTTTTAAAAAGAAGATGTGCTTCCTCGCGCTAGAGTTTCTTGTTGCTTTACCAACGTCACGTCCGCCTGTCGCTGATTGGTCCACTCCACTTTCTGTTTGCCGTGGCTTGCTCCGCCCTGGGAATTTGATCCGCGGAAACTCTAACTCACCAAACTCTTATCGCTGGAACAGCGGTGAGTCTGGAGTTCCAGGCAAACACTTTATGGTGGTTAAAATCAAAGTGCAGGCTTCCATTACCAAGTACCGTATTTTTCGGACTATAAGTCACGGTTTTTTTTTTTCATATTTTGGCTGGGGGTGCGACATATACTCAGGAGCGACTTATGTGTGAAATTATTAACAAATTATAATATCATTTCACATGTTATTTTGATGTTTTGGAGTGACACTGATTGTTTGGTAAACTTGTTAGCATGTTCTTTATGCTATACTTATCTGAATAACTCTTAATAGCTATGGCCACGTTCGCGTTCTGCCTTTGGCAATGTGTGTTCAATTGTATTATTGACTTTTTTTTTTATATATTGAAATGCATGCTTTTAGTTTGTGGCGCTTTCACACCCACGTGGGGGTGCACTCGCACTTGTTTACGTGAAGAGCGCTCACACGCCAGAAGAAGACGGACAGCTACGTAGCTCTGAGTGAGTGGGTGGGTTAGCGAGAGAGAAACACGGCTGCGAACCTACGTTCATTGTTTATGCTTTTAAAATATCTCTACAGAGGCAACGCCTGTGTGTATCATCTTTTCTGTTGTTGTTGTTTTCCACCCGCGATCGGACACTTAGAGCCAATTGTGTGGGTGTTTGAACGATGTGCTAATGCTATCGAACGCATGCTAACCGTTTATGTCATTGCTGTAAAACAACCTAATTATCATTTATTTACGTTGATGCGAACCTGTTTGGTATCGAGGACCAAATTGATTCAGCAAATTATATGGACGTCCAGCATCGTCATTTGGGAGTTCGCTGTATACCCAGGACCGAGCCGTAGCGTCCTGGTGAGGACAGTATATTCGCATTTCGTTGTTCATGCACTGTACACTGTACATTTATTCAACATGTTGTTCTCTATTGTATTTTTATATTAAATTGCCTTTCAAGATGACATATCTGTTCTATGTGTTGGATTTTATCCCCCAAAAATGCTACTTATACTTACTTATATGTGTTTTTTTTTTCTTTGTTGGGCATTTTATGGCTGGTGCGACTTATACTCGGGTGCGACTTGTAGTCCGAAAAATACAGTAAACAAACAGCCTTATTCATGGATCCCTGCGAAGCTAGAGATATCTCCAACTCTCCATACAACATATGACAAGGTCATACTTAGAGAGAACGAGAGGAGGTTTTGAGTGGCTGCGAATTGAATTTGCATTTTTTCGCCTACAACAGTGCGGACTTTCGAATGTTTTCGCTTGGGCATATCTGCCGAAATACCACCACCTGGTCTATACACTTTCTTGTAAAGTGATTTGGATTCACGCTGAGCACTAAAATTGAGCTCATAATGTTCTTCATCCCCGATTATACAAATGGAAACAGTTTAGCATTGTTGCTTCTCTTTTTACCTATTGAATGAATATCTAAAAATATTTTTTTGAATGACCAGATTACTTCTGTACATGATAGACTTCAACTAACACAATGCGTTATTAGACAGCCTCAAGTTTCATTTGTAAAATTATAAAAATAGGTTTTTCTTAAAATTGATCAATAGGTCTCCTCAACAATACGGACACAATTTGTCTCAAACGATCAGTTTAGGGTGCAGTCCGCCTTTCGCCCAAAGTCAGAAAGGATAGGCTCCATCATACTATAAGCATGACAACAATAAGCGATGTTGTTGTTGTTGTTGTTGTTGTTTTGTAACCCATAGATACACAAGTGACTGGACCATACACTGTTCCATAAGTAGGTAAAAATTGACCCATATTAAAATCCATGTATTTTTATGCCATTTTTGTTGAAAAATAATCACTTGTATAAAATTTAAGATTATATTCAGGACCACACAAGAATTATTTCACATTTGAAATAACTTTATTTTTCAATTTTTAACATTTTTTAAAAAGTAACTTACACGAACAGCAATAGACTTCATTCCGTCTTGTATTATATCATCATTGATGAAGCGCTCCCATGCATCTTTTTGTTGAGAAGGCCCTTGTGCAGGCCTTGACTGACTTCTAAGGATCTTGTGGCTTTGTGTTCTGCCCTGGGTGGGAGGTAACTTGCTGCATTAAGAGCCCCATCAACTTATTATGCTGGCCATGATTTTGACACTTTCTACTTCAGAGGACACATAAGGGGAATCTTGTGAGCCGGACTGATCCTGTTCAGCTGGATTTCCAGGTGGATGACTGCCACTGCCACTTGCTCAATAGATTGGGGCCTCATCTTCAGAAACGTTGGACTCTTTAATCAGACCTTGTTACTGCCTCTCCATCATACAGCATCTGTAGGACCATTTCAGTTGTGTATGTACAGTAGCAGCCATGATACCTTGGGTAAGGAAACATAAGAGTAATATTTTCAATAGATCAATATGTAGCTATACAAATAGAGGTAGTCCCCAGGTTACAAACGAGTTCCATTCATACGATGGCGAATTAACCCAAAGTTCCGCTTAAATCGGAATTAACCTTTTAAGTACCCCCAAATCTCAAAAATAATTATCCAAAACGTCAAAAGGTACTGTATTTTGTTTAATGATGGAGGATACAATGCCCTCTGGTGGCAGCACTGGGTCTGGCTGAACTGTAGCCCTGTTTTTACCGAGTAGCAGACATCTGGATAGCTGCGCTCTGGTCGGCCCACATAAGGCTGTAAGTTGTTTCAGCTAATATATGTTTGCATATGCATTTGTAATTACGTTTAGAGCTACAGTTTGTGGAGTTATGTGTGAGCGATTTGTAATGAGAATTGTAAATATGTTAGCATTCGTAGCATTTAAGATAGTGGACTTTTGTTAGGCAATTTAGGCTAATTTAATCTACTCAATTTACATACTGATTAGACTAGATGGACGTTTTAACACCAATTGTTTTTTGTCAAGTGTTTTATTGTTAAAATGCATGTCCTTTTGAAGACGCGTACATATGTGTGTTACAGCTTTACAAATGGTCAAAAGTGAAGATAGTAAAAATCTTAAAAAGCACAATTGCCTTGTTTCCTGTCTGTAAAGCTGAACAACTTCATGTTTAGTGAGGCATATTAATGAAGTAAAGTACAAAAAATAAGATACTGTGAGGAACAATAACGTATTGTTTATGCGAGCAAAAGAAGAAAAAACAAAAACACAGGAGAAAAAATGGCGGACGAGACGCCGGCGTCGTAAAGTCGAAGTCGAGTAGTTCGGGTATTTCGTAACCCAGGGACTATTTGTAAATACACACGCACACTACATATACAGTAAAGCTAGCTATCTTAGCTCGCTAGTGTTAGCAACTTATGTAGTAGGCTAATCTACAGGTGTTCCAAAATGGTTGACCCCATTCTAAATTCCCATATCTCGGAAAGTACTTGATAAATCTTAATGAAACTAAATACACTTTATGTTCAAGGTCATAAGTTTTATTGGTTAAATTCAGAAAGAAAAGTACAAATACTTGTTGGTTCTATCACAGATTTTCATAAATGTTCAATATGAGCGCCGCCTGTGACTGCACACGTCGAGTTGGTATCCGAGCTCATGCCAAACTCATTGAAATTTCTTGAAATTTTTGGTGCCAAGTCCTAATTTGTTTTGTAGTTGGTGCCTTCTTTGCAAAATTTGTGACAGACGCTGCACTGTCTTCGGTGACTTAGTCCTAGCATACTCTAACACGCAAAATGCCTTTTCTTTTGAAGTGAACGGCATTTCTTAACCTGAAAAGATAGAAATGCCAAACGTTACACACAAAAATTTGAAACGTTTCTACACAAGATGTGAAAATTTGAATTCATTCCAACTAAAATTGTCAATATTATTGGCCTACGAAATGGGGTCAAACATTTTGGAACACCCTGTATTGATAAATACTAGTAATAGTCACAAAAATCATGAAAGACACATACATAGAATATTATATTAAGATAATATTAATAAGTACTTACACATATCAGCTCTTTCTATGTAAAATGATCTTCCAAAAGGGTAACACTTCTGTTATACCTAGTCTGTGTGTTCCACAATTAATTTATTCCTGACAGCCAAAGTTGATTAGAATCAAAGGTTCCCATTGGATTCCATAGAAAATGCATGTGGGTCATTTTTTAAACACTTACGGAAGCTTGGTGGAGTCATAGAAAGACTAAAATTTCTTCAAATGTATAAAAAAGGTCAAATTAAAAATGTGAATGGCATGATATCAAAAATTGTTTTTGGGAGGAATACTGTAATTTTTGCACTATAAGGCGCACCTGACTATAAGCCGCCACCCACCAAATTTGGCACAAAATTGACATTTGTTCATGGAAAACTGCACTGGACTATATAACCCGCAGTTGTCCTCACTGTATTATGGGATATTTACACCAAAAGATATTAACCAGTAACACTTCATTTGGCAGCAGTGTCATAAGACTATCATAAGACCAAATGAACCACCATGAGGCATTGAACCAATTATTGCTTAATTACTTCAAGAAGCTTCATTTGGCCATCACTGCTCTCATGGGGGTAGACAGTCTACCTCTGCTGCCACCTGTTGTCAACACTGTTTATGTCCATCATGTCTCCTAGCATCTATTGCAGTGCTACAGATGTAAATAAAAATAAAAACACATGCTCTATGCTAATTATTTCTTCGGTTACTGTTCCAGTTGTTTCATTACTTGCTAGTTATGGTATTTGGTAACACTTTATTTGACAGTGGCGCCATAGAAGTCATTAGACAATCATAATTATGACATGACACCAGTAGTGTTACCAGGATGCCAGGTGTGGGTGGGCATTAGTCTTACCTGAGGGGGGCAAAAAAAAAAAAAAAGCTACAATGCTAAAATAGGTTGAAATCCAGCGTAGGGCTACTGCACCTCAAACGTATTTTGTTTTCTTCATGAGATAACAGTTGTTGTTATTTGGTCCAAACAAATAAAAGTTTATTTGATTTTACTTGACTTAGAGCACATTCATAACTGAACAGTAAGGACATCATGCAGGTGACAATGTTTTTTTAGGTAACCTATTGAGGTTCCTCGGTTTTATTATTAATGTTATAGTTAATCATTGTTCCGCAGACCCTTTGAGCTCAATTTGACCCCCTTAGATTGTTTCAAAATGCACCAAAATCGGCAAGCAGGTCAAGACAGGTGCAATCTTTGATACCATGTAAAGACAAATTCCAAATACACTATGTAGCGCCCCCTGGCAGTCATTCTTTGTCCCACCGATGCTTTGAGCCCTACTTTGACCACCTCCGAATGCTTCAAAACTCACAAATCACAACAGTCAGGTGAACGCTGGTGAAAACTTTGATAAAATGTATTTAAAAAATCAAAATATGCGTAAATGTGTGTAGCGCCCCCTAGGAACAAAATCAACATTTCATTTTTTTTTTGTTTTGTTTTAAGGTGAAAGAGGAGGTAACAGCGTGGTGTTCGCGGCAGTGGTAGAGGGGGAGTTAGCGGGCGTGGAAGCTGCTTGCTTCTTACTGAGCCACCTGTGCATCTCTCTGTCTGGCACTATGTGCTTATTTGACTGAGAGGAGCTACCCGCCAAAGGCAGGTAACTGCTAAGTCTTGCTAACACACGACAGAGGACACACACATGGCAAGGCAAGGCAAGGCAAATTTATTTATATAGCACAATTCAGCACAAGGCAATTCAAAGTGCTTTACATCACATGAAGACCATAAAAATCACATTTAAATCAACACAACGTAAAAACCAAGACAAAAGATCGCATTTAATCACAGAATAAAAATAAATGAATAAAAATAAAACAAAAATAAAAGTAAAGCAAAAACTACTACTACTAATAATCATTGAAATCAGCAATGGAGATAAGCACAAGAGGAATAGAAGCCAGGTAGATTGAAATATATAGACAGTTATGGATATGCAGTGCTAAACAAAAGCGTTTTTAGCCCTGATTTAAAGGAGCTAACAGTTTGAGCATACTTCAGACGTTCGGGTAACTTGTTCCAGAGGTGAGGAGCATAATAACTAAATGCTGCCTCACCCTGCTTGGTTCTTGTTCTTGGAACATGCAGAAGACCCGTTCCAGACGACCTTAGGGGTCTAGATGTCTCATAGGAGTCTAACAAGTCAAGCATGTATTTTGGTCCAAGGCCATTAAGTGTTTTGTAGACGAGCAGTAGTATTTTATAGTCTATCCTTTGACTCACTGGAAGCCAGTGTAGCGATTTCAAAACCGGTGTAATGTGGTCCAGCTTCCTTGTATTTGTGAGGACATTCTGTACTAGCTGCAGCTTCCTGACTGATTTTTTATCAAGACCTGTAAATATACCGTTGCAGTAGTCCAATCTGCTGAAAATGAATGCATGCATAAGTTTTTCCATGTCTTGTTGAGTCAGAAGCCCCTTAATTCTGGTTATATTTTTTAGGTGGTAATAAGCGGATTTAGTGACGGATCATATTTTAGGTCTGAGTCAATAATTACGCCAAGGTTTCTGACTTGATTTGTAGCTGTAAGTGACATTGTGCTAAGTTGGCTGCTTATCTTTGACCTTTCCTTTTTTGGCCCAAAAATGATCACCTCTGTCTTCTCCACATTTAACTGGAGAAAATTCTGGCACATCCATTCATTGATTTGATGAATGCATTTACTCAGGGAGACTAAGGGACTATAATCATGTGGGGACACAGAAATGTACAGTTGTGTGTCATCTGCATAGGCATGATAGGAGATGTCATACTGTTCCATTATCAGAGCTAACGGAAGCATATAGATGTTAAATAAGAGTGATCCAAGAATTGACCCTTGAGGGGCTCCACACGTGAATTTGGTTCGTTCTGACTGATAGTTTCCAATTGACACAAAGAAATCCCTATCATGTAAATAGGATGTGAACCACTGAAGAATAGTGTCAGTAAGCCCTACCCACTGTTCCAATCTGCTAAGTAGTATGTTGTGATCAACCGTGTCAAATGCGGCGCTGAGATCCAATAGTAGCAGAACAGATGATTTGCCTGCATCGGTATTCCGACGAATATCATTTAGGACTTTAATAAGCACGGTCTCGGTGCTTTGTTGTGGCCAAAATCCAGACTGAAATGAGTTAAAAAGATTGTTTTGCATCATAAAAGTCTGGATCTGTTCAAACACAACCCTTTCAATAATTTTCCCCAGGAATGTCAGATTTGATATTGGCCTGTAATTACTAATGGTTGAGGCATCCAGATTAGGTTTTTTTAGGAGAGGTTTTATTCCTGCAGTTTTTAAAGTCTGAGGAAACTCTCCTGTTTGGAGTGAAGTATTTATAATCTGAAGTATGTCTGGGGCTATGCAATGAAAAACAGTTTTGAAAAAGTTTGAAGGAAGGATGTCAAGGCAGCATGTTGTGGGCTTTAATTTCTGTTACAGTGGCATAGTCCAAGAGGCTAAACTGTCTAAGATTGACATGGGGGACATTTTGGGAGGCGTTTAGTGTAACATTTGTTATTCCGGAGTTGCACACAGTCTGTCTAATCTTTAGTACTTTGTGTGTCAAGAATGCTGCGAAATTATTACAGGACACCTCAGATGCCAATTCCTGAGGTATTGATGCTTGTGGGTTTGTCAGTTTGTCAACAACAGAAAATAGTGTGCAAGTATTGTTGGTGTTTCTACTAATGATCTCTGAAAAATATGATTGTCTAGCATTTTTCAGTTCCTGGTTGTATTTGCGAAGACTCTCTTTGTAGATATCATAAAAAACTAGGAGTTTGTTTTTTCGCCATCTGCGTTCTGCTCGTCTACAAACTTGCTTTTGTTTTATAGCTAGTATGGCATTTCTCCAGGGTGACCTCTTCTTTCTTGACAAAGTTTTTGTCTTAATCGGGGCAACAGTGTCCATTACAGTCATCACACTGGAACTGAAACTATTTACAAGTTCTTCCACTGGAGCTATTGTAGGGGTTCATGATGAGGCATAGGCCTGTGTGAATAACGCACATGTGTTATCACTTATGTAACACTTCCTAATGACCTCTGTTTCCCTTTTCAGAGGATGGACAGGGGTGGTCATTTTAAACATAATGCAGTAGTGATCAGACAGAGCAACATCATTCACTGTGACCTCAGAGATGTTAAGACCTTTGGATATTATTAATTCCAGTATGTGCCCTCTGTTATGTGTTGGAACTGTGACATGCTGAGATAAACCAAATGTGTCCAAAATATTTAAAAGCTCTCTAGCACATCCTTCTTCAGGATTATCAACATGAATGTTAAAGTCACCCACTAAAACAACACAATCAAAGTCCATGCAGACGGAAGACAGTATTTTGGTAAGCTCATCAAAAAACATTGTGTTATACTTCGGTGGTCTGTAAATTGTTACCAAGGCAGCTCTGCAAGGGCTTTTTAGCTGAATGACAATATATTCAAAGGAATCAAACTGACCACATGAAATATTCGTGCATTGAAAACTGTCCCTGATCAGACTGGCAACCCCACCTCCTTTCTTATGGGTTCTTGGCACACTAAAGAAATTGAAGTTTGTGGGGGTTGCCTCAATCAGAACTGTCGAACTCTTATCTTGATCTAACCAAGTTTCTGTTAGGAACAACATGTCAAGGTTATGTTTGCTGATAAAATCATTAATTAAGAAAGATTTGCCAGCTAAAGATCTAATATTTAGCAGAGCCAATTGGAGATGCCAGACTGGATTCACTGGTGAGTTTTGGGAATGACATACTATGCTTAACAGGTTGGCAGAGTTGATTGAACGTTTTTTATTTCTCACCAGTCTAGCCCTTTTTTTGTTGTTTATCACCACTGGGATTGTTGAGCATACATACTGTACTCCATAAGGCCCCGGCTTTTGCTGGGACAGAACAGTCTTTGTAATGTCACAGCCTGGACCCGGTGTCGCAAACATGGCTTCCTCCATAGACAGACAAAAAGAGCAATATGAGTGAAATGAATGATAATAGTCCGGTACGAGTGGCAAAGGTAGGAGACGGTGGTAGTGCTAGGGCAAATAGATCGCTGACGTGACTGAAACTAGATAACGAGCCAGACAAGTAATAAATGAACAGCAGCATGACAAACGTCAAGTACAGTGTCTAAACTACCGACGGTGTCTGCGAGTTGAGCTTTGGCACATGCGCGATTCATTTGCAACCAGGACGCCGAGGGGTTAACATCTCTCTGCTGGGAGGGGCTGCTCTGTGGGGACTGAGCTGACAGTGTGCACTGTAGGACACAAGATAGTATATGATACGAGATACTATATGAATGGGATACCATACGCGGTGCCCAGACTGCCGTTAGTACTACATCCAGTTTTCTTTGGGTGGGCAGAGCATGTCCGTGGGTGGGCACTGACCACCCCTGCCTCCCCCTGGTAACGCCCCTGCATGACACTGTCATGAGCATTAATGAATGCTAATAACAGATATCATTTAGTGTTATCTGGCGAATTGTCTAACTTTTGATTGGATGTAAATGATCAAAGCTCAACATGAATGGAGTTAGGGACTCTTAATGACATAAGCCTTCAGTAATGGCCCATGATAGTGTCATGTTATAATTATGACGGTCTTATGACAGTCTTATGATGCCGCTTTCAAATAAAGTGTTACCTATTAACCAAAAAAAATCAACAAATAAGCCGCACTGGACTATATGCTGAGGGATTACAAAAATGAAGGCAAAAAGTAGCGGCTTATAGTATGAAAATTACGGTACCTGGACTATGAAATGATCATTTTTTCATTATGAAGATATTTCAAGAAAACAACATCACAGGGTCATTTTGACCCACTTATTGTATGCATCTAATGGTTAAAAATGTATGATTATTTTGCAGAAGGTATATTTGTAAGTTTGGTTGATGAAATAATCATCACGCATAATCATGTAAATCACTTAAGCGAAACAGCTTGCTACATTCTCTTGTTCATTCATATTATCATTTATACATTTTCTTTTTACCTTTGCATTTGTGAGCTTTGCTGCACTGCTTCAGTCATCTTTCAGGGAAAAAACAGTACCAGATAGAGGACCAACAAGCAGGGAGCGGCCCCCTTCCAGAGCACAGCTCTCTGATTGGTCAGCATGAGTGGATGAATGAGAGGATTTGAATGAAGGCCACATGCCACACTGTAAAAGCTATAGAAACACTGATGGGAGGAGGCGAGGGAGATGAATCATTTCTCTTGCTCTGTCTCTCTCTGCCTCTCTCTCTCTATCTCTGAGAGCCTTACGTGAGCATCATCAACACTCAAGCTGGGCCTTGAACCCGTCACCACTGCAGAACACGACCCCTGACAGCTCCAGCACCCTTGATCTGCATCCACTTACTGTTTCTTGACCAGATACACTTGCACGCAACACCGCTAGTGTTCACCGATTCAACATATCAGTTCAACCAATCAGCTGATGCCGCCTGAAACCTCATTGGCAGGTGACTTTAATGGGTGAATCATTATTATTATTATTGGCGTTTTCATCAATGCATGGACCAAAGTTGCAGTTCCATGACCTACAGTTAATCACTAAACCTCTAGCAATTAACCTCAGTCGAATAACTCAATGTACAGTACGTTTCAAGTGAACGCTCAACCGGTCAAAATTTACATGTAGCGTATTTGTAAAACATCAAAATGTCAATAAAAACACAATTTTATGACAAAATTTAATTGTTTAATCACAAAAAAACACATGAGCTTGTCAAATAAAAAAAAAATTGAAACTGAATGAACCTCTATTAAGTCAATATTTCACAATTTTCTCATGTTTTGTCTCAGAAAACATTGTCACCCCAAAACAGTTTACTCACATACAACAGTGGTCCCCAACCTTTTATGCACCACGGACCGGCGTGATGTGGGACTTTTTTTCATGGTCCAGCAATGTGTGGCAGAAAAATACAGTAAATCCAAAATGACACGACAGGGCTAAAAACAAACGTTATTTGTAGACAAGCTGTAACTCACCAAACACTGAATCAATCTTTTTAACAGTGGCATATCCTTAAACCTGACGGTAAATACCCTTAGTCACAGGCATATTAAGTTCTTCTCCAATCGTTAGAGTTTTCTTGACTTTAGTTATGATATTCTCAGTGCATTCGCTTTAATTGATGTGGTGGCCCTCACTGATTGTTTCTTTCCGTTGTGCTCAAGCTTTTTTGTTTCAAAAATTCCAAAGGCTTATCCGTTGTTCCAAAGAGCTTAGTCTCTATGTGCAAGACCAGCTTTGAAGGCTTCATTGCCTGGTTTGCCAACTTTTGGCCGCATATTTTGCATAGTGGACTTGGCGTAGGCTCCTCTTTTGACTTGTCAGGTGGCCTTTTCCCTGTAAAAAGCTGTCCAAAGACATCTGTTTTTCAGTCACCTTCGATATCGCTAGCGTGTGGGCTTACTGTATTATTTCCAGAAACAAATCTGAGGCACCGACGTCATTATTGAGGACAAGCACACATAGATACAAATAAATAGATGCTAGCTCCAATAGCGTACCGCATGAATGCTATTTTTAGACCGCACGTCCCCATCTTAACCCGGAAGTGGGTCAAAATAGACACGCTCTCGCATACAATCCATGTTATTACTGCTTTACTGCCGGTAATTTTTCAAAAAAGAACATGCCGAGTAAACACTGCTGATATAGAACTTATAGAAACGACTCTCGGCATTACGACATATGAAGGATGTTTTCTTCATATGTTTCCCGAAGCCTAAAATTCAGAGGAAAAAATGTGAAGAGTGGATCAACTTGCGCGGACATCAAAAGACCAGTTTAACACCAGCAAGGTGAAGCCATTCACCTTCATATGCAGTAAACATTTAGTTGGGGGGCCATGGTCCTGCAGGGGACGAAAAGGTAAGCCATTATGATATTTTTACTTATTTTTTGGAGTGGTGTTTTGCCGTGCTGCTTCTGTCTGACAATGAATGACCTGAAAAAAATTACAACGGTAACTGACTGCCACTGTAACTGACTACCTTTTCTGTTGTAAAAAACAACTTTAGTAAGGGGGAAGTGTAAATAAATTATAGAATTAAGATTTGTTATTAATAATATATTCTAATATATAAATAATAATTAAACGTGTTCATTGGCTGTCACTGAGTAGCATTTGCGATCGCTACACAAAAATAGCAATGTAAATTACCCCCAAGAACGGTCAGAGACGTGACAAAACCTGAGGATATAATATTAAAGAAAGACAGGGTATATGGTGGTAAAGGATAGACTGTTGCAACAGGATAATGTCATTGTCAGTGGCGTAAAGCAATGCACACAAAAAAAGGTGTCGATAAAAAAGCTACCTCTGAATCAGGTCGGCTCTTTTTCCCATCTTTTTCAGCCCTCGACACTCAAGCCATCTCTTTAACTGAATATTTGTATGTTCTTCCACATCTTTACCAATGAATATGGCACCAGGGACATCATTTTCAAACAGAATTCGAAGGTTTAGCTCAGTAAACATCTCGTTAATACAGTATTTCCATGCATTTACTATTAGGGGTAAACGGGAGGTTGACCCGCCTAGCAACAATTGCTAACGTAATAAATATTAATGAGCAAAAGTGACGTGTTGCTTGCGGTACGCCATTGATTTATATGACGACATCCTATCCAGTTTTATTATTATATTTATGGACTAATCCGAGCAAAACGACCGGAAGTGCCACGTCCGCCATTGCTGAGGTGTGCCGCCCCCAGCACACAGCCAGCAGCAGGCAGCTAACATTTCTGTGTTTACATTAACTGAAGCTGGGCTGCTACTCAGGTGTCTAAACACCCCTTTAATGGCAGCCACCACTAGAGGGCAACGGCCACATATCTCTTCTTGGATTAGTCAATAGAGTTGGAAGGCAGATTGGTGTGTCAAGAGACACAGGCCAGAATGCAGTCGTTAATACATTATTTATTATTTCTGTGCGGCCCGGTAGCATATGCGCCACGGTTACCGGTCCCCGGCCCGGTGGTTGGTCGACCACTGATATACAGTATCTTTATGTTGATGCTAATCACAATTGAAGGGTTAACGTACTGTATCCCAGGGTCACATACTGTATATTCATAAGGTTGTGCTTTACCCAAATAGGAGAACTTCGAGCTGCCTCACTGCATGTTCATCCACAGCTTGTGGTCGCAGGCTCACGGCTTAATTTGAAAAAGATGGTGTCACAGTTTCAGCATGTGCAGGAGCATGCTCTCATAATTGGAGAGAAACACGAAGGTCTCAACCAATTTATTTCCTGGTTCTGCCTTCGGGTTACCTGAGCTTTCGCTCCTCACTAATAAAACCTCCTCACCCTTCCTTGTCCTTATACTGTCTGTGTTGGAGGCTTTTTTCATGTCGAATTCATACCGATACTTCATTTCAATTTAGCCTTTGCACTATTTTAAAAGAACCATTACAATAAGTGTACAGTTTATGTTCAAGAATAACGAGCACAGTTGGATGATGATTGTCTTGTCACAACGTCATGCAGCGCAGTTAAAATGCAGAGTGGCAGTTAAGGACAAATATATAACTGTGATGCGTAAAATTAATTTCAAGATATCAGTATTTTTATGCCAACACAATACACTTGCATGAAACTACTGGATAAAATAAGTCAAAAATGTCAAGATGTTATGCAGCATAGTAATGTGTTGTGTAGCAGTAAAAGACAAAAACATTACAGTTTAGCCAGTATTTTGTGTAAAACACAATACAATTTCATGCAACCACTGTATAAAGTAATAATATTGATAAGTGTGTAATATATAAAAGCGCAGCCTATCCCTCCTCCCGCAGCCCAGCAAGGGAGCCATCGTCCCTCCCTCCGGGATCCAGGGTGGTCCCCCAGGCCACTCGCGCACCCATCAACTGGCCTTCAGGGATGGCAAGAGGGGACACACCACCAACCCAGCACGGCACGACACGGAACCCCCAGCGGCCCACCAAGCCCAGGGCAGGGCAGGGTCCCCCGCCGGAGCAGGCAACATCCAGCCGATACACCGGCGCCCAGCCAGAGACCCGCGACGGACCACAAGGCAGATACCCAGTCAGAGAGCAGATGGGAAGGCTGAGGCAGGAGGACGCCGAGGAGCCGCCGTGGGGCGACGCTCGGGATCAGAGCCCCTACCTCCCTCCACACCCGCGGCCGGCAGCCGAGGCAGAGGGGAGGCCACGCCCTGGGAGCCATGCCATAGAGAAAAAGTGTGGGACCCAGTTACTACCCTATTACTGTGGCTGCCAGGTTCCCGGCTGGCAGCCATTACCCAGCACTGTGATGGGATTGTGAGGTCCTCTCCAGCCTTCAGACTTGTTTGTTTTTAAACACATGGTATGACTGATTTTCTAATCTTGACAAGAGAGAATATGCAATGTTGCTTTAGCCTTTGACACTAGCATTATCAAGGATGGATCAGCTGTTACATACAATCCCTAGCAAAAAGTACGGAATCACCAGTCTCGTACGAGCACCCACTCAGACATTTTATCATGTAGAACAAACTCAGATAAAAAGCTTGAAAAAATAATGAATTAGCTCAAAAGTGCAACTCTTTAGCATTCAGAAACACTAAAAGAAATGAATAAAAAACATTGTGGTGGTCAATAGATGTTAATTTTATAGAGCAAGTGCAGGGAAATATATACATGGAATCACTCCATTCTGAGGAAAAAATATGGACTCATGAGAAACAAACAAAGAAATAACAATCAAAACACATCTCTAGTATTTAGTAGCACCACCTCTGGCCTTTATGACAGCTTGCAGTCTCTGAGGCATGGACTTGATGAGTACTCTTCATCAATTTGGTGCCAAGTCTCTTTGTTGTTTTTGTTGTTCTCTGTGTTTTTCTTTATCCATTATATTTATTATCATCAGCACAGCATTCACATTAGCATCTAGCGTGGTGAGTGTCATCTTAAACTCTCGGGCAACTTTTTTTTTAACATACAATTCATGGTGTCCAGGTGGATATAATTAATTGAAAATAATGTATCGTTTTTCTGCTGAGCGTGTATTATGATCACAAAGTTGGCATTGTCCTTGTAGACACTACAATATCTGCTCATCTGTCAATGTTACTTCGAAAGTGTTGGAGACCTCTATTTATGTATTTTTTTGACTACAACTGTTGAAATTTACAGACGAAAACATTCTGAGTAATCATTGACTAAAACTAGACAAAAATAGTCTGAATTATCGTCAATGAAAATGAGACAAAGACGAACACATTTTGAAATGACTAAAATATGTAAATAGCATTTTAAGACAAAGATGAAAATTAAAGGGCTGCTAAAAATATCACTGATTCTGACCCATCCACAAATAATGGAGTGCTGACTATTTCGGTTAGGTTTCTCAGTCGGAATAACAAGAATAAAAGCGAGTGAGATCTTGAGCCATCCCTCTGGGTGGCCTAAAGAAGTTTAATATGAGAGTTCACTTGCTCAAGTTGTCACGAGAAAATGTCCTAATTTCACGATGAAATACATATATATATATATATATATATATATATATATATATATTTTTTTTTTTTTTTTTTTTTTTTTTTTTACCAGAAACTCAACAACCTGTTTATTTTTTTCAGTCATTTTTAATAAACGAAATTCATGATTTAAGGATAAATTGTATAAGAATAAAGACATTAAATGCAAAAAATAAGTACTTTTATAATTTCATTATTATAACACATTGTAAAAAAAGTGTTTTCGGTAAAATACTGGCAGCTGCGTGGGAACAATTATATCCTTTGGGGAAAAAAAAAAAAAAAACAGGAAAACCATTAAACATTTAAATAAAAACAAACTATAATGAAAAACAATATTTTATTATTTTATATATTCAAAAACAAAGTACCATGTAACTGTTTTTTTTTTTATATCCAGCAACTGTACAAAGTAGTATGTGTAACTGGTATGATAGTGCTCATTCTGGCAACCACAGCTGCCAGTATCTTTTTTAATATGTATTTATTTATTTAATTTTACAGTGCATAAGTCATTAGCAAAAATAACATTTACAAAGAAAAACATGTATTTTGCTAAATAAAAGCCTCTGAGAAACGGTCAGAACCTTCCCGAGAAAAATTTAGTTTATATAATGTGTTATTTTATGAGAAAAAGTCATGATTTTAGTAGAAGAGAAAGTTACACTATTTCAAATTTTTTTAAAAATGGTCAGAAAAACACTCAAAAAATTATTCTCATTTGGTAATGCCTTCTATTCTTTCTCTGTAGCACTATACACAATCACACACCCTTTATAGTCAGTAGAGGACATGAACTTAAAATTCATCTGTGCTTTTCTCAGAAACCAATACAGAAAAGTCAATAATGGGTGAGTTTAATAAAGGCAAACTGCATGGCTACGGCAACTTGTTTACATCCTAATGTTAAATAACAACGAGCGGACTCCAGATGGCATATGAGGAGGCCTTCATATTCTATAATTGAATTTGTGGCCGCCTTGGGATTATGCTGCGTGTGTGCTTTGCTGAGATCATTAAATTGAGGAAAGCGTGTTCAATTATGGGGAATTAATCTGAATTTAGCAGAGATATGCAACCTCTACAAGGTGGAAATCAAAAGGTACTCTTTGTCACCCTTTTCTGCACGCACTGGATATCACGGGAACAGGTTCCTTCTTCTTGTGGCCCTCGGAGGACAGCATAGCCAGGAGGAATGCATGCAAGCCAAATGTATGATGGATGGATGGATGGAGCGAGCATGTACATGTATAGTGCAGTGCGATGCTGCAGAACCGAGAGTGAGTGGCGAGGCTTAGATGATCAAAACGGCGGGGGCTCTAAATATAGGATGCTGCTGCACAATTTCTTCTGCTTGAGCTAGGATTCACCCAGCCTCAGCTAAGGTTGCAGGGAAGGAATGGAAAGGAAATAATACATCTATTCATCTGTATTTTAATACGGAACAATCAGTAGATCCAAACTCACCATACATAACATACTAAACAGTATCCTAAATAAAACTTCCATCCAGCCATTTTCCATAGCAGCTGTCCTCATTGGGGTCACACGTGACTTTGGGCAAGACGCGGGACACACGCCTGGACTACGCTCACATTGATATCTGCCACGAATAAAAAAAACCACCCCCTACCCCTCGCCACACACACAAACAAAAATTCATAATTGCCTTTATGTAACTGTTAGTGTTCTGACCAAGTAATTTGATTGTCATTTCATGAGTGACGGTACACAGTAGTTGCTCCTAACCACTGGACCGTGGACTGATTCAACTACACAGCAGTTCAGCCAAACATCTCGTTGACCCCACCTGCAACCTCATTGATTTGTGACTTTGATGGGTGATTCATTATTATTATTACTACTGTTTTCATCAATACATGGAGTTGCATTGAAGTTTCATGACCTATCATAAAATATTAAACCCTAATAACTCAACGTACATGTACATGACCAAGCCACAAGCAATTTATTACCGTGCCTCATCGAGTAACAAGGAAAAAAAGATTTTCCTTTTTTTCTGTACCTGCAGTCGATGCACTCTGTATCTCGCAGTGGTGGATGAAGTACTTACTGTTTTTACTTGAGTAAAAGTACAGATACACATGCAAAAAAAATATCTAAGTATAAGTATTCCAGAAAAAAATAAATACTCAATTAAAAGTCCAAAATATTTGCTTTAAAATTTACCTTACAAGTAAAAGGTAAAAATATTTTCTCCCAAGGCAAAAATGTAATATACGCATTATTTATACAGTATATGTATGTATATATATATATATATATATATATATATATATATATATATATATATATATATATATATATATATATATATATATATATATATATATATATATATATATATATATATATATATATATATATTAGGGCTTTAACTAATTATCGCGTTAACGGGCGTTAATAAATTTTTTAAATTAATCACGTTAAAATATTTGACGCAATTAACGCAGATGCCCTGCTCAGACACATTAAAATGACGGTACAGTAAAACACTGACTTGTTAATTGTATTTTATGGAATTTTGCTGCCCTCTGCTGGTGCTTGGGTGCGACTGATTTTATAGGCTTCAGCATCCATCAGTATTGTGTAAGTAATTATTGACATCAACAATGGCGGGCAACTACTTTATTTTTTGATTGAAAATTTTGCAAATTTTATTAAAACGAAAACATTAAGAGGGGTTTTAATATAAAATTTCATAACTTGTACTAACATTTTTCTTTAAAGAACTACAAGTCTTTCTATCCATGGATCGCTTTAAAAATAAGTTAATAATGTTAATGCCATCTTGTTGATTTATTGTTATAATAAACAAATTCAGTCCTTATGTACCGTATGTTGAATGTATATATCCATCTTGTGTCTTATCTGTCCATTCCAACAATAATTTACAGAAAAATATGGCATATTTTATAGATGGTTTGAATTAAGATTAATTGCGATTAATTACGATTAATTCATTTTTAAGCTGTAATTAACTCGATTAAAATTTTTAATCGTTTGACAGCCCTAATATATATATATATATATATATATATATATATATATATATATATATATATATATATATATATATATATATATATATATATATATATATTAGGGTGGTCCATAAAAATTAATTTTTGAATTTTTTTGCTCCCTGGGTGGATTCTGTTTCCATTTTGGAAGAAAAAACTGTGTGCAAAATTAGAAGCTAATCAAGTGATATTTAGAGGTGGCTCAACAGTCTACAAGTTTGAGATTTTCCCTCAGAGTGCATATTGCATCATCATTGCTTGGGCAAGCATCTAAGTGTTGCATCATCTTGTGAGATTAATATCAGCCGTTCGAGGGCTAAACGATTCAGAGAAAAACACCGTGGCCAACAATGGATGGATCTACACAATGCATTCAAAGCTGAAGGGAAAACTTGCATTGTGCGTTGGGATGGCAAATTATTGCCATCTCTCCTTTGTTCAACGAAGCTCATTGACCGTCTTCCAGTTTTGATTACAGATGTCTCTACTGGAGAAACTCAGCTTTTTGGTGTTCAAAAATTGACTTCAGGAACTGGCGAGAACCAAGCTACAGCAGTTTATGAACTTTTACAGGAATGGTCTTTGGAAGAAAAAGTTGCAGGCTTTTGCTTTGATACAACTGCATCAAACACAGGACGTCAGGCTGAAGTGTGCATTCTTCTAGAACAGAAACTTGGACATGCTGTCCTTAATTTAGCATGCCGCCATCATATTTATGAAATACTTCTTGGTGCAGTATTCTCTACATGCTCTGGAGCTTCCTCAGGTCCTGATGTCCAACTATTCCGTCGGTTCCAAAAGAACTGGGAATCCCTTGACAAGTCCAAGTATCAAACTGGGGAGGACTTAGAGGTGCTGCAACCTGACAGGGAACGTGTCCAAGAGTTTGCAGAATCCAAGTTGGCACAGGGTAATCACAGAGATGATTACAAGGAATTTTTAGAGTTAGTGGTTGTTTGCCTTGGAGGAAACTTTGCTGATTTGAATTTCAAGAAACCTGGAGCTTTTCATCATGCTAGATGGATGGCAAAAGTGTTATATTGTCTCAAGATTTGGATGTTACGTGGTCAAATTAGACATCTCACTAAGGCTGAAGAGTCATGTGTTTGTGATGTGAGTATTTTCTCCATCCTCATAAATGTGGAAGCATGGTTTTCTGCCCCGGATGCAGCAGTTGCTCCTCGAACAGACTCATACTGACCATGTTGGAAGAGCAGCCAGAGACAAATTGCAGAATCATCTGTGGTATGTATCAGAGGAACTTGTGGCATTGTCCTTGTTTGATGAAACTGTTTCAACACTGACAAAGCAGGGTATAGTTAAAGCCATGATCCCTGAAGAATCAGATGAAAGCAATCAATCTGCTGATGAGGATCCCCCAAAACGTGTCGAATTGAAAGGTGCCGTGATTCCACCACTTGGAATCCTTTGCAACTAACAAGTCCATCCGTTTGCTGAAATACCTGGAAATCAACAGCGACTTCCTCAATGAAAACCCTGAAGACTGGAACCATAATACTTCATTTAAGGCAGGTCTAACAAAAGTAAAAAAAATCTTCCAGTTATCAATGATGTGGCAGAGCGAGGGGTCAAACAAAGGAAGACCAACTACAGTTCCTTCTGGGTTAGGTATTACAACACCGTAAGATATTTCCTACATTTTCAAAGTCTCTTCTAGCATCTAGACAACAATGAGTACTTGGCAAGCATGATACCCCTGTCTACGAGCGGCTAATACCCAGTTGTCTGAACAACACTGGGGGGGATCCAGGTGCCTGCTGGATAGGTACCTTGAGCCACCCCTAAATATTATTTGATTGACTTCAAACTTTACACACATTGTTTTCTACCTAAATGGAAACAGAATCAACCCAGGGAGCAAAGAAATTCACACTTTTAATTTTCACCCTATGGTAGTGGACCACCCTAATATATATATATATATCTATACACACAGTGGGGAGAACAAGTATTTGATACACTGTCAATGCGAAAACCCATTGGCAGTGTATCAAATACTTGTTCTCCCCACACACACAAAACATTTTTTAAAAAAATCTCCTTTGGTAATGCCTTCTATTCTTTTTCTACACACAATCAAACGCCCTTTATTGTCAGTATCTAGTTCACCTGCCTAATCTTGCTTGTACTCGTGTTGCTGCCTCAAGTGCTCAGTTACGGTATAGTTGCTCGGGGCTTCTTAATTGGGCCGGAGGCATAACAACGAAACTATCAATTCACGATGACAAAAAAGAAAACAAACAAAAGTAATGTGTAACGCAGGCGACAATTTGAAAAGTAGTGGAGTAAAAAGCACAGATACCTGCTGTAACATGTAGTGAAGTAAAAGTAAAAAGTACCACTTTATATTTGTACTCCAGTAAAGATACACAAAAATGTATTCACGAGCAGTACCTCGCACAGTGGACTCCTCTGTCACCACCTGGCTGGAGATGATGGATGGTGAGAGTGCTGCCTCGTTGGTAGGGCAGCTCGGTCAGAAGATGGGGTGTCTCGGTCCCTGTGCAGTGTGCACTGCAGCTGAAGGTGGAGGACTTCCATTACGACCTTGTTTAGTAGCACTTGTTGCAATGGAGCGTACGGTATTTTATTTAAACATAAAGTAGACTCGTAGTACTTGCAATAAATGCTAGTCTGCCCACGATAACATTCAAATGACACGTGAAATAAAAACACTGAAACTGAGAAGTGCTTATTTAATTTGGGGAGCTTGGATAAGCCATGAATTCAAATTGGATTCGACAGTTATCCATGAATAGTTTGGGTACTTTTTTACCAGAATACTTTGTATCCTCTCCCAATAACTGTCAGACTACCTCCAGAAGAACCAGTACATTGACTTGTGTGCATATAGGCGTCGAGATGCCTTGAACCCATTGAAGTGGTGGCATACTTGATCCAAGAGGCTCAAGAAAGTAAAGGAAACTTGGTGTACTTTGCCTAGACCTAGCCAATGCATAAAAGTTCCTCTCTTTCACCAAAAGCAGGTGACTGTATGCTGGATCCGGCATCAGCTCGCCAGATTCACATACAAATCATACTCGCTGAACGTCAGTGCGCCAGATGCAGCCAGGATCATTAATCTGACAGTCTAGATCAGCAGTCGGCAACCCGCGGCTCCGGAGCCTCATGTGGCTCTTTCATCCTTATAATGCGGCTCTGATTGGCTTGGGAAAATAAATTACTAAAAATTTTTTTTTTTTTTTGGTATTTAATTGAAGTGTGTTTTATTTGTGTTAGTTTGTATATTATTTTAGTTCTAAATTTGAAGATTATTGTGATCTTGAAATATTGAAATATTAATTAAATTATTTGATATTATTTTTTCGTCGCTCAAAATAGACGTCACACTGCGGAAGCTGGTATACCCGCTGAAACGCCGCCACGTTCGTGCGGCAGCCAAAAAGTACTCAATCAAAAGTAAAGCTTTTTTAAGGTACTACAACTCAAAAACAACGGGAACATTTTTAAACAGGCATTTCACGGGAGAGCATTTCGACTCATCGGCCATCGGCCAATCATATAGCGAGAATAGCGAGACGTCACTGTCAAGCGCCGACGGGGGGATTTAGATAGTGAGGGGAGTATTTGCAGTCTGCAATCACCACAATGCAAGCGTCGTTTGGTAAACGATTCCGTGAGTTCAGAGAGGAAAAAACCACATTGTCCTTCCCTGTCACTCCCCTGACCATTGATCCATCCCTGCTAAACGTGAATGCATTTGCAGGTGTAAGTCAACCTGCTCTGGAGCTGGAGCTGGCTGACATAGCTGACAAAGACATTTGGGTGTCCAAATTCAAACGCTTGACAGAGGACCTTGAAGATGTTGCCCGTCAGAAGGCCACTCTTGCTCAGAATCACAAATGGAGTGATATTGAGAACCTCCCGAGACCGGACAAACTCATATTTGAAACATGGAATGCCATCCCCGACACCTACACGAACATGAAGAAATATGCCTTTGGAGTCCTGTCGATCTTCGGATCCACATATGTATGTGAGCAGCTATTCGCCACCATGAACTGCATTAAAAACAAACACCGCTTACGGCTCACAGATGACAGCTTACAGTCCTGCGTAAAGATGAAAGTGACTTCGTACAGCCCCGATTTGCAGAAGCTGTGCGCAGAGGTTCAGGAGCAGAAGTCCCATTAACCAGGTAAAATAAATATTTATGCAGATATTTTGCAAATATTTAATTTTCATTGTTTAGTGACACAGTGCTTTTTCCCCCAATTTATTTTATATATTCAGGTCAAGGCTCCGCTGCATACTTTGAAAGCCCAAGGCGATATAAGGATGACGGCTCACGGATTTTTCCCTTTTGTTTGCTGCATGCACAATTTAAATTCAGCTTTTTAATTTATTCGAAAGAGACATTCAGACATTATTATTTTTTCAAGAATTCAAAATGTGTTCATTACATCGGTAAAATTTAATTTTCTCCGTAGCACTTCATAAGACATAACCACACTATAGTTGTTTATACAAAGTGTAAAGGTAAGAAAAAGCAATATATACAGTGTTATCTTCATTTTAGATAAGATAAATGGATATAAGGATGACGCCTCATGGCATTTTTCTGCTTTCGTTTGCTACATGGACAATTTAAATTCAGCTTTTTAATATATTTGAAAGAGACATTCATTGTTATTATTTTTCAAGAATTCAAAATGTTCAAAATGTGTTCATTAAATGAATAAAATGTAATTTTCTCTGTAGCACGTGGATTTCATAAGAAACATGCTGCGGTAAAGTAGTAGAAGTTTTTTTTTTTCATTTTAGATGTGCGGCTCCCAGTGTTTTCTTTTCCGTGGAAACCGGGTTCAAATGGCTCTTTCGGTGTCAAAGGTTGCCGACCGCTGGTCTAGATGATAGGTTACGCACTGTTCAGGGGCGGACCGTGCAGACCGGACGCTCTCAAAATCTAAAATTTAACGGTCGACATGTGACGTCACAACAGCGTGCACCCTGAAGTCTGGCGTTTGCGCTGCGACACTAAACAGGAGAATACGCAAGAGTCAGGATACAGCATCTCAACAGAGGGTAAATTATTATAGAAAGTGCTTTATTCAAAGTCATAATCGCATTTCGAAGTCACTGCATTACTGTTAAACAAGTTAGTCAATCGAGTGTTAATAAAATGACTGGTTTATTCAAGTAGTCTGCCATGTCTCCAAGTTAAGTAATTCAAAATTTGTTGCAGAACAACATATGGCGGGAGAAAGCATTAACTCTGTATTGCTGTAAATGTTTCAATATTGGAATACTGTTAGGTCCCCTGCCCCCTAAGCCCTGCTCCTCCACCTTGTGTTTGTGTATGTGTATCACTGCCTTGATTGCAGGGTTGGACAGATGGATGAGCCTGGGACCAGGTGTCTGTGATCATGGTCAGCAGCTTACTTAAACCGCTCCTTGGCCTCACATCATTGCCAATTCAACAACTCAACTGCATGAGTTTGAAACTCCAGCTTTCAGCAAACAAAGAATCTTGTAATCTTGATACTGAGCTCATTTTATTCCCCCCCCAAACCCCCCTCCCCCACCCCCAGATCCTGTACTGCCTGCCTGCCCGTTTACCTGTTCTATCACTAAACTGCCCACTCTATTCTTCGGACACAATCTGCCACTCCCTCGAATCGTCAATAAACTCTCTTCTGCCAGATTGCCTCTTGTCTCTCTGCGCTTAGGTCCACCATCACCCCAGAACCTTAATTAATACAATATGCTGTTTACAAAACTAGTGCTGGCCCAGACTGGGTAACATGTGGGCCATACATTAATGTGGGTTTTGCTACTTTGGACTAGGTCTGACCCAAAACTTTTGTCTGATCCTCCAAGTGAATCTATACAGATTTTGGTCCATTGTTCAAAAAGACACAGGGGTGGATCCATTTTACGAAATTGGGCCGAAAATTTGCAGTACATCTCGCCCATGTCTGATCCAGTTATATTTTGCTACGTATCTGGGCATACCACACAAGCTTGCGGAAGTAAGACCATGTTCCATCCCCAAGCACCTAGGCACCATTATGATCCTTACATTTATGATAATTTCCTCACCATGTTGACTAACAGTAACTTTAAGCCAGCAATTTTGAGCACAAATTAACAGCTGGCCAAGTGGGATCTGAGTTTCACTGGCTGGAAAAAGGGATAATTACTGTACGTACAGATTTTGCGGTTCTCTTTTCCCAAGTCTGCTTGTCAAAATCACTGAATGCAAAGAGGCTATCACAAAAACCCCATCAGAGCATTCATGGCTGACGTGACGGCAACAAACATGCTATTCCCAAGATACTAAAGAATCCTCAAGGGTCTGGAATGCGTAAGCTTTTAAGATAGGAAGAACTTCAAGCCAGAAAATTCAGTAATGGGGCACAGAGCGCGTTCCATCGGCCATGGCAGGGATGTGTGCCACTCTAACATTTATACCCATGAGACCAGGGGTGGCCAAACCAGTCCTCAAGGGCCGTGGTGGGTCCTGGTCTTTGTTACAACTGATCCAGCACAGGCAGTTTAACCAATGAGGGGTCCGGGGAAACAAGAAGCACCTGACTGCAATGAACTGATTGCACTTGTAAGATAAAGACACCAGGTTGGTGAAAAGTTGTTGCAACAAAAACCCGCACCCACTACAGCCCTTTGTGAAATAGTTTGCCCACCCCTGCACTAGTACTAGTACTGGTACAGTTTATAACTGTAGGTGCCAAGTTAATCGATTACTGAATTTTTCTGACAAGAAGTCGGGGTTTTTTCATAATTAGGCTGGGGTTGTGACTTATACGGCGTAGCGACTTATGTGTGAAATTATTAAGACATTATTATATCTTTTCACATGTAATTTTGACACTAAACCACAAGAGGGCACTCAAGCCCTGTGTTTCAACATTGGCGGTAACTTATAAAAACAAATAAAACCAACTGAGAAGGGCTGAACGAAATGGGAAAGAAAAGAAAATCATGTTTTTCAGATTACAAGCTGCAAGTAGTGTAACATGAAGCCGAAAACTAATCGAGCAGCAGTGTAACATTACCATACCGTAAATGTTAGCATACCGTACACGTAGTCCTTTCAAGATCACATGTCTGTTCTTGGTGTTGGATTGTGTCAAAAAATGTCTCCAAAAAAATGCAACTTACACCACAACATGTTTCGTTTCTTTTTCATTGCACATTTTTTGACTGGTGCAACTTATACTCAGTTGCGACTTATAGTCCAAAATATACGATACATAGTTAAAAGTAGGTTACTGACTCATTAATAGTTACATGTTAGTTATCCTAATACTGGGTCCTAAGAAAACATCTAGATGAGAGAGTGTTAAGAAATTGAAATTTAATGATTGCTTGTTAGTAAGGAACAACTGGGAAGAGGAAGTTATACTGTTAGCAGGACGGGATATGGGTGTAGTTGGATAAAAGGAGTGGTTTGTGGAATATCAGATGACTTCTCAGATAGTAAGATATAACTGGAGCAGACATGGGCCAGATATACTGCAAATTTCAGCCCAACTTCGTAAAACGGATCCGCCCCAGTGTCTTTTTGAAAAATGGCCCAAACTCCGTAAGGAGTCACTTGCCGGATCAGCAACCAGTTTTGGGCCAGAACTGGTCCAAAGTAGCAGACACGACATTAATGTATGGCCCAGATATTGCACACGTTACCCAATCTGGGCCAGCTTTGTATCAAAACAGTTTTCAGTATTAAATTTGGATTCCATTTTCTTCAATGTATCAAACTGTAATGTGTTTATATTGCAAATTAAATTTGTCTATTAAAAGAAATGATAACACTTCTTTTTCATGCCATTTATTAATACTAACATATTAATACAACAATATTACAATATAACATTGTTTTTTCAAAAAATATTTTAATTGGGACAAGCAACTCAACATTAAAGATGAACCTATTTTTAGACTGTAAACAACATATTGTGTTAAGGTGCTGGGCATAGACTTCTTAACCTATTGACATGACACGGGAAACGGGGATGATTCGTAGGGGGCCTATTTTCAAAAACTACAAATTCAAACATTTTCAAAACCAAAGCTGCTACCGACCCAAAACCAAAATGGGCACCTACCTTAGCCATATATGAGTCTCTATGAGCAGCAGAATTAAAAATTCAAAATCGCTCCCTTATAAAATCCAGATTAATTATTTTTATACAAGTATAACACAACAAAAAATGGCTATAAAAGTCTCAGATTTTACACTAGATGCACAAAAATCACCTAATGCAGAGATAATCACCTATATTTTCAGGATCAATAGCAATATTTTAAATATCGTATAAGTTTTTGACCAAAATAGCAACTTAATTTTTTATTTACTGCAAGTTTTCAACAGCTAATAAATCACTCAATTTAACATCATAAACTTAATACTTGAGGAAAACAGGCAGAATCAATTATAAATAATATGTAAATAGATTATTGATAAATTCTATATACAATCACAACTTTTCGAATAGAATAGCCCTTAGTAATCATTATACACTATATACTGCTAGCGAATGAGACTAGCGGCCGCCTGACGTAAACGGAGCTTTTCTGGCGAAAATTCTTGTAAATAAGTGCTTAAATCCCAGAATTCATAGATATTGATGTAATACAGTCTCGATTCTTGGTTAAAAGCAAAAAAAACTGCAGTTAGCGTGTCTTTTACGTATATTGTCGAAGTACAACGCTACTTTATTAGTGAATGAGGCAAGCGGCCGCCTCGTGTAAACGGAGCTTTTCTGACAAAAATTCTTGTGAATAAATAAATCCCTGAATTCCTTATAGATATGGACATAAAAAAAGTCTATTTTTGGTTAAAAGCAAAAAAGTGTGTAGCATTTATTTCGCGTAGATATTGCCAACTAGAGGCTAGTCAGTTACGAAAATTTGTGTTTGTCTGTTTGTATGCGGTAGAGCTTTCGTAGGTCTTCAAAACTCCAAGCTTAAATCCGACATGAGCGTGTGCCGTCTTCGGCTATTACTAAATGAAGCTCGGCCCCTTCTGATAAGGCGTTAGGGTCAGAGAAGTGTCTCGTCAATAGGTAATGAAGTCTATGGTGCTGGGGTAACGGGTAACACAAAAATGAGCTCAGTATCAGGATTACAAGATTTTTTGTTAGCTGAAAGTCACATACCTGTAGGTAAGTTGTTGATCTAGCAATGATGTGAGGCCAAGGACTCGTTTGAGTAAGCTGCTGACGATGATCAGCGGCACCTGGTCCCAGGCTCACCCATCTGTGCAATCAAGGCGACAATTAAGGCAAAACTGTCATAGTGCTGATCCGGGCCGCATCTGGCGCACTGACGTTAAGCGGGAGTTTGAGCATGTCCGGTGTGCACGGTCCGCCCCGGAACAGTGCGTAACCTATCATATGGGCTGTCATTGTGCTGATCTGGGCCGCATCTGGCGAACTGACATGAGGAGGTGTGATTGATGTGCGGATCTGGCGAGTTGAGGCTGGATCCGGCACGCAGTCGCCTGCTATTGGGGTTGTTAGTGGAAGAAATGAAGTCGTATTTGGTAGGGGGGAAGTTGAGGTAAGCAACGGATGGGGTGAGCAGCAAAAGTGTCCCGTTCATTGTTTGAACGGGAACTCCCTGAGAGGGTATCACTTGGCTATATATCTTACTGTGAGAGGGAGAATATGCCAAGACCACTGAGGTGTTACAACTGTCAGATGTTTGGGCATATGGTATTGATATGTAATAGGAACAGTGTGTGCAAGAGGATCACGAGTATTCACGGTGCATGAAGCAGGATCGGACTAATGTTGTGTTTGTGGAGGAAATCACTGTGTGTCTTATGGGGGGACGAGATCGTGAAAAGGGCAAGTGCAAAGTGCAATAGGTGAGTGTGAAATAAAA
This sequence comes from Corythoichthys intestinalis, assembly GCF_030265065.1. Taxonomy (NCBI): domain Eukaryota; kingdom Metazoa; phylum Chordata; class Actinopteri; order Syngnathiformes; family Syngnathidae; genus Corythoichthys; species Corythoichthys intestinalis. The sequence goes on along the minus strand of NC_080403.1, from coordinate 5,004,537 downwards.
TGACATACTGTATGCTGAGGGTTTAATGGTGGTGGGTCAACGGAGCACGGGAGAGGAAGTAGGACGAATAGGAGGAAATTTAAGCGAACAGCACGAATTAGAGGATGAAAGGATGTTGGAGGATGTCACAAGACCGGTAACGTTAATTGCATGGGTGCAGTTTAATTTAGCTATTTCCAGTTTGCCATGACGATAATTGCGATGTTTGTTTACTGCTTTTCGTCTTACTGCGATGAAAGAGGAAATGACGATTGGCCCCCCATGATATTTTCGTCATCAGCCATCGCGCTATGACACGGGAATTAAACTGCTGCTTTCAAAGCATTATACTAGGACGCAACTCGGTTAATCTCCGTGTCATCTCCGTGTCCGTCCACCCGAGAAATTGCTTTCATACATAAGGGCTACCCATTTTAATTAATAGCAGCATATGTCTGAAAGGGGCTTTTAGTGTTAGGAAATTCTTTTTGGAGGAGGTAAGGGACGAGATTTGGGCTCAGGCCAACCAAGGGCTCTCACGATTGAGGTAGTGATTAGGAGATTCATGGAATAATGGGTGTCAAATCTACAGGAGTCTGATCATTCGAACATAGGTTTTTTTGTTTGCTTGTTTGTTTGGTTTTGTTTTCTGTGTGTGCTCATTTATTTAATGATACAGTAGTTGGCGGTCATGCACCTGCCAACCACCATAAAACCAATAAAAGAAGAAGACACACCAGAAACTAGAGTGAACCAAACCTGAAACAAGACAGGGGTGATATCAAGAATAAAACAAAAACAAAACGCACTAAACAAGCACAAGCCGTGGCAACAGTACTACGTAAACATACCTAGATTTGATGATGGAGAAAAAAAGAGACAAATGCAAATTTGTCATGATAAAGAATATAGCATTGTAATACCATAAATCCACACTTTCGTAAAACAAAATGAATATGGTTTGGTTAAATTAAATCCAAAGAAATTTGATTTTATATCGAGTTTTACAGTCAGCTTGAACATGCTTGTTAAAGCTTAAAGATTCTTTCCCTTATAGGCCGAGTTTACATTTTAAAAATATATTTAATTTATCAATTTATTGTTTTGCCTTTTAAGGAGGGTGGAGGAACAGTATAATATTTATTTAAACCTATCTTGTTTTTTTAAATGGTACGTCACTGTCTGTTTTAATGCTAGTTTTTTTTTTTTTTAAATTATTTATTTATTTATTTTTATTAAACTATGACATAATTGCATTATTCGCAAAATATTATGTAATCTTGTATCATAAATTTGCGTTCCCTCAAAATAAATGGACCCTTTTGCCTCGACTTCACAAACATATGGACACGGATGACATCTAGTGGTCTGTAATGAAAATGTAATTCCCTGCTTTAACAACAGGAGGCAGACTGGAATTTCAGAGCAGACGTCACTCGGTTATTTACTTCCGGTTTTACAATTCTTCCTCTTCCGGTTGTCGTCTGTTCGTGTGGCAGGTATCGAACCCCTTTCACAAGATGTACATTTTTAAATCACTATCAATCTGAGTATATTTGCGTAGTATATGCGCAAACATCTAGCGTATTGGATAGGGCACGTTACAAAGCAAATATCCGGTGCAATATTTAGTTGATACGATCCGTTTTTGAAAGAAAAGTTAGTCCGAAGTCTTGTTAGCGTTCTTAGCATTAGCTAGTGTTTAAATTACCTGACGCTTCTGGACTAGTCGTTTTCCAAAAATGTATAAATGGAAGTGTTAGGTTTCGCTGTTGACTTATTGTAGGTCTAATACATTACACATTTTAAAATGCTGGTTTTCAGTTTTTGCGGCGTTCAGTCTGGGAAGCAACGCTAATTGGCATGTTCTAACTGAACTTTTTATTTTGGTAGGTAAACTACAGTCGCAATGGCAAAGTCGAAGAACCACACGACACACAACCAGTGTAAGTATGAATGATGGGCTAATTGTATCATGATTTGTTCCCTAATTTCAGCTACAGAATGTATTACCAGGAGTTTTTCCCCTCTAATTCGCATGCCTTTTTACCGACACTACAGCTCGTAAAGCCCATAGGAACGGCATCAAGAAGCCCAGATCTCACCGCTATGAGTCCTTAAAGGGGGTATGTATTGTAATGTACTGTAAAAAAATAAAGGTGTTGATCCAGCTAGGGCTGCAGCTATCGAATATTTTAGTAATTGAGTATTGATATTGAAAACTGAAAGCTGAAAATTCTATCGATTAATCGAGAATTGGATAAAACATTTTTTAGGTAAACAATTATAAATATACATGAGGAAAAGACATTTCACCTAATACTGAACCATTTTCAGACAATGTCTTTACTTTCGATGTACATTGTTGAAAACAGCCAACAATTGCATCTCAGATGTGACTTGGAAAAAAAAAAACATTCAATGCTTTTCCTCAAAAAAACTTCTAGATCTTTAAAAAAAAAAATTATTAACTAAATATCATTATTCTTGATTACACCGTGTAAAAGGTGTTTTTCCGAGGTGTTTCAATTGAATTTTCATTTGTGTCCTGCTATTTTTAAGTTATAGTTAAGTTTGAAGTTTAAATTGTAAGTCCTGATAGGATTTTGAGTTTTTGCTGTGTTCCAAATAAATTTATGATACCGGTTGTATACTTGCACATTAGGCACCAGTAGAGGTGGGAATCGTTGGGCACCTAACGATTCGACTATAAATCGATTATTGATTCCACCACCCCCTGCTATTAGCTGCTTTTAATGTTTCGTACATTAGTTAAGGCGTGAAAACCTCTCACATTTCGGCGAAATTCGCTGTTTTGAAGTTGAAAGATGTAACCTACGTGAATTGTGTAGATCCGAGGAGAACATTTTTAAGGGGGGGAAATATCAGAATATTCTTTGGCAAGATCAAAGACATGTTAACTTTAATAAGCAAGTGCCGTGGCAGTGACTGAGAGCTGGGAGAGGCTGTGCGAGCGAATGAAGCAGAACAAAGGTTTGTGGATTGGGGGAAAAAAGAAAAAAAAAACTATCGCACGTCCTTGCGATGGGACTAGCGCGCACATTGCGATGGCGATGTTTAAACGATTTATCGTTCAGGCTTAGTGGCCAAAACATTGACTGAATGAAACAAAGGAGGGTACACTGTTGTGTCCTTTCTCTTCAATGCCAAGCTTGGCTGCATGTCAGCCGTGAATGAACACCTAAAGCGCCGTCACCCAGTTGTAATTTTGGAATAAGACGGGAGAGTCCATCTAACAACATTTTTTTATTGACGTTGCTAAGCCTGTCGTGATATGCAATAAGTCCATTTATCGCACTGTAAATAAAAATGAGGGTGGTAATTTTCACGGCTGCGTTTAATCGCCGAGTGGGTGCGTGCGTGTACACGTGAGTGTTGATTGCATATGAGACTCCAGTTCTTTTCACATATATTTATTGGTCATCAACACAACGTAGAATTAAAATTCAGACATACAAAATAAGGAAACGCATCTAAATTAAACACTGTAAATGTTAGCTTTGCTACATTGAGGCTAATGGGGGGGGGGGGGGGGGAGACAACCTACTACCTGCTATAAAACATTGTCAGTCTCCTCCAAAACGGAAACTTGCTGGTAAAAGGTGACACCTCAAACATGAAAAATTGCTGATAAACAGCATTTGCAAACGAAAAAAGAAAAAAAAATATTACTGACACCACATGCAATGACAACAATTGCTTTTTTGCATAGTGTAACGGTTAGCAGTTAAGCGAACGTACTTCCGGGGAACATTTCAAAATAAAAGCACGTCTTGTTCGTCATATAAATAACGATATCTGGAGGTAATCCCACATACAGTACTTTAGAATTCAGATTATACACTAAGAATAGCTTTAAAATGACACACTTTATGAAAAATCTGATTGGCAATGAATCAATATTATACTGCTATTATATATGTGGTGTACTATAATATTAATGCTAGATACTTTTTTTTGTTTCGGTGTTCTGAATCTGTTTACATTCCATTCTTTTGCACTAGTTAATGGTTTCAGCATTTGACCTCATTGTTTATTTGTGATTTATTGTTATTTGTGTGTTTACTTGTACTTTAATAAAGAATTTAAGTGTTCCAAAATGTTTTTGTGAATTAATAAGCGTCATCAAAAATTTCATTTCTTAATTAGTGGGGGGGGGGGTCATTATTAGATTAGTCCACTAACTGTAAAAATAGTCTGCTTACTAATCGGGAGAAAATTAGTCGTTTGGGACAGCCCTACTTGTACGGTGCAGCAGAACATATTTCCTCCAGACCCTTCTCACCTTTTAACCCCTGACCCATTTTCATGCCTGTTAGTTACAAAAATTGTACAAAAATCCTTTTAGGCTTAAATAAACGACTATTTTAACCGGGGCCCAGCAGGGGTATTGTTATGCAAGTGCTGTATTACAGTAAATACATGAAACAGTGTTCGCCTTGGTCCCGGGCTTGAAATGCTCCCACACTTTTGAAATTTTCTGCCTTTTCTTGGTGCATTTCTCTTTGCTTTCGCTTGGTTGAAATTGAATATATCCGCCACCGCTGTTTTCTTGTGGTACGTACATAACGTCAGCGCGTTGTCCTGCAATAAAAGTAGTCCAGGCAAAACGTGATGGTTAGAGCTGGCAAAATTAAACGATTCCTTGAGGCGAATAAAATTACTCAGATCAATTTTTAAACTCCAGCCTTTTCAGATTGTGCTAGGGGCTTATTGAGTGACTAGAGAATAAATCTCTGAATGTAAGTAGTGGGCACGCAAATACTGACTAAATACTTAAGACGGTACAAGTACTTCTTAATACTCACTGATAGTATTCATTATTGACAATTCCATCAAAAGTTTTGAATTGTGATCTTTTTAAAAAAAAAAAAAAACCTTCAAAAATCTTTTGTCTTAAATGTTAAGCGTTATGCAAGATAAATGGTTGTAATCTTTATACTGCATGTTTTTTCCCAAACAATATCAAAACTTTAAATTCAAAGGGCAATATGATTTTCCGTTATCATATTGACTGCAAGTTCCTTCTTTCTCCTGCTCACCTCGCTCACTCCCCTTTCCACGGCTGATATTAACCACTTTTCGGATAAAGTGTCCTATTTTGCAAGCCGATGGCCAAGTTTGAGTCAAAGCGGCTGAGCGAGGCGTTCCAGTTGAGAAAAGCGGTAAAATTATAAAAAGCACTAAATCACGAGATGAGTTTTCTAAACCTGCAACACATGGAAGTTAAATAGTTTTAAACGACACTGATACATTGCCTCTTCAAATAGGAATAGCCACATGTGTACATTTCTATCCATTTGCTTCATTTCAATATTTTCATGAACAAAGTCCCTCGTCAAATCTTGATAAAATGTGTATATACAGTGCCTTGCAAAAGTATTCGGCCCCCTTGAATCTTGCAAACTTTCGCCACATTTCAGGCTTCAAACATAAAGATATGAAATTTAATTTTTTTGTCAAGAATCCACAACAAGTGGGACACAATCGTGAAGTGGAACAAAATTTATTGGATAATTTAAACTTTTTTAACAAATAAAAAACTGAAAAGTGGGGCATGCAATATTATTCGGCCCCCTTGCGTTAATACTTTGTAGCGCCACCTTTTGCTCCAATTACAGCTGCAAGTCGCTTGGGGTATGTTTCTATCAGTTTTGCACATCGAGAGACTGACATTCTTGCCCATTCTTCCTTGCAAAACAGCTCGAGCTCAGTGAGGTTGGATGGAGAGTGTTTGTGAACAGCAGTCTTCAGCTCTTTCCACAGATTCTCCATTGGATTCAGGTCTGGACTTTGACTTGGCCATTCTAACACCTGGATACGTTTATTTTTGAACCATTCCGTTGTAGATTTGGCGTTATGTTTTGGATCATTGTCCCGTTGGAAGATAAATCTCCGTCCCAGTCTCAGGTCTTGTGCAAATACCAACAGGTTTTCTTCCAGAATGTTCCTGTATTTGGCTGCATCCATCTTCCCGTCAATTTTAACCATCTTCCCTGTCCCTGCTGAAGAAAAGCAGCCCCTAACCATGATGCTGCCACCACCATGTTTGCCAGTGGGGATGGTGTGTTCAGGGTGATGAACTGTGTTGCTTTTACGCCAAACATATCGTTTTGCATTGTGGCCAAAAAGTTCAATTTTGGTTTCATCTGACCAGAGCACCTTCTTCCACATGTTTGGTGTGTCTCCCAGGTGGCTTGTGGTAAACTTTAAACGAGACTTTTTATGGATATCTTTGAGAAATGGCTTTCTTCTTGTCACTCTTCCATAAAGGCCAGATTTGTGCAGTGTACGACTGATTGTTGTCCTATGGACAGACTCTCCCACTTCAGCTGAAGACCTCTGCAGTTCATCCAGAGTGATCATGGGCCTCTTGGCTGCATCTCTGATCAGTTTTCTCCTTGTTTGAGAAGAAAGTTTGGAAGGACGGCCAGGTCTTGGTAGATTTGCAGTGGTCTGATGCTCCTTCCATTTCAATATGATGGCTTGCACAGTGCTCCTTGAGATGTTTAAAGCTTGGGAAATCTTTTTGGATCCAAATCCGGCTTTAAACTTCTCCACAACAGTATCTCGGACCTGCTTGGTGTGTTCCTTGGTTTTCATAATGCTCTCTGCACTTTAGACAGAACCCTGAGACTATCACAGAGCAGGTGCATTTATACGGAGACTTGATTACACACAGGTGGATTCTATTTATCATCATCGGTCATTTAGGACAACATTGGATCATTCAGAGATCCTCACTGAACTTCTGGAGTGAGTTTGCTGCACTGAAAGTAAAGGGGCCGAATAATATTGCACGCCCCACTTTTCAGTTTTTTATTTGTTAAAGAAGTTTAAATTATCCAATAAATGTTGTTCCACTTCACGATTGCGTCCCACTTGTTGTTGATTCTTGACAAAAAAATTAAATTTCATATCTTTGTTTGAAGCCTGAAATGTGGCGAAAGGTTGCAAGATTCAAGGGGGCCGAATACTTTTGCAAGGCACTGTATACGGTCATGCAACCTTGATATGCACTTTCCTTCGTTATTCTTCATTTTGGCAAATTTGGGGGGCAGTTTAAATGCTGCATTGTGTTTTTAAAGAATAACAATGTATTGCTTTTGAAGGGGTGATTTACGAGGATAAATTGTCACTACATTAGTGTTTGAATTGGTTAAAAAATTGACAGTAATATCTAGGGGCGTCCCTGATCCGATCATGTGATCTGAAATCGGGCCTTATTTTAGAGGATTGCAATTGGGTGAAAAGGATTGGGATTTTAAATTTGGGGGGGGGGGGGGGGGGGAACGGGCTAAAAAGCAGCATTGTCAATAGAAAAAATGTTTTATACTCTGCAACACTCCTGGGAAAAAGCGGAAGAAGTAGTACTACAAACAGTACCGTACTGTAACATGTTTGGAACTTTGTTAGATAAAAACTTTTTTTTTTTTTTAAGTATCGGGACTGGCATCGGCAGATTCTCAAAATTAGGAGACACGGACTGGGATGCAAAAATATGCGATCGGGACATCCCTAATAATATTGTATATCGGTTGACTCATTGATTTTCTATTACACTCGCTGACCAAAACTGGCCCACTTTACCTTTTTTTGTTGTTGTTTTAATTGTCATAGAATAATGACGTTGATATCACTGGAATCATGCTTTCATGCAGGTTCTAATTTTATCCATTTGCATTCAGTGAATTTTATTATTGTCACATACCTGCATCTAGTGGTCAAAGTTGGTACTAATTTGATCAAACTACTAGTATAATCAAGTTAAAATTTGCTGGGGGTAAGCAAAAATTTGGGGGCTGTTAACCATAGGGGGTAATTGCTGCAAAATGTTAACTTGGAGCTTGATAGATTCAAATAACTTGGCGAAAATGTTGAATGATTGTTACTAACCAAACGCCTATTGTTTTAAAACAGTAGACTAAATGTTACCATGTGTACCATGTTAACATGTATGCATTCATGTTTTATTGTTTTTTTTTTTTTTAATCCCATCCAACAAATACCATGCAGCGAATCTTTTTGTTGTTGTTCTCCCCTTCTGATATTTTATTTATAACGGTATCATTCTGAAACAACACTCAGAATAAAGTGAAAATTAAAATACTGTCATTTTATGTAATTGGATTATTTGTAATTAATGTGAATGTTTAAACAGGGTTCCTTAGGGTCTTGAAAAGTCTTAAATTTACTAATCTCTATAAAGTGTCTTAAAAAGGCTTTACATTTGGGAACCATTTTAGGTCTGCAGTTAACGATTACTTTGATAATGGGTTGATTACTTTTTCAATACATTTTCAATATTCAAAGAAGTTTGATGAATGTCTTCAAATAATGCCGGACAGACACACAGGCAGATTATTGTTTGTGTATTATAGTGTGATTTCTGATATTTGATAAATACTCTGTAGTAGTCTAAGGAAAAGTTTTCCTATCTGCTGCAATTTTCACACTATAAAGCTCACCTGACTATAAGCCGCCACCCATCAAATTTCACACGAAAACATTTGTTCATAGATAAGCAGCACCGGACTTTAAACCGCAGCTGTCCTCACTGTATTTAGGGTATATTTACACCAAAAGATATTAACCGGTAGTACTTTATTTGACAGCTGCGTCATAAGACTGCCATAAGACCGTTCTAATTATGAAATGACATTGTCAGGAGCATTAATGAGTGCTTATGACAGATGTTATTTGGTGTCATCCAACAAATTATCTGACTTTTGAATCGATGTAAAAGATATAAGCTGGACATAAATGGAGTGACAAAATTTGCCTGATGACACTTAATGACACCCGTCATCAGCATTCATCAACGCCCATGACAGTCTTGTGACACCGCTGTCAAACAAAGTGTTACCTATTAACCCAAATAAAAAAATAAGCACTGGACTATAAAGCCTCAAGATTCAAAATTATGTGTAATTGGTATGTATTTTTAAGTTGATCAGTTTTAAAACTTGTGTGCACCCTTCCGCTTATCCAGTATGTACAAAGTGTAAGCAAAACTTGCTCATGCATGAGCCTTTAACAATAAGATGTATCATGTCATTCATGTGCTCGGTCTCAATATGAGCATACACTCTTAAATGTAAATGTGTTTTTGCTTTTTTTGCAGGTGGACCCTAAGTTCCTGAGGAACATGCGCTTTGCCAAGAAGCACAACAAAAAGGGCTTGAAGGCAGCGAGGAAGGCCGCAGCTGCTGCTGCTGCCGCCGCCACCGCTGCCCCCATCGCCGCCCCTGCTCAGAAATGATCTGTCTGCTCCTCACCCCACACACCTTTTGTGTCACAATAAAGCAATGCTTTAACAAACACTGTGTTTTTTCACTTTAGTAATGGGTGTCAAAATCTCAGGCTGTCAATGGGGTGTTTACTTTTAAGGATTGAAAGGCTAAAACTCAACATTACTAGTGTAAAGGGGAAATTGTTGAACAAGTTGAATACAGACATGCATAAATCAAAGAACTGGCAAATAAAAGGGGGCTCATAATGAGGTTCTTCTTGAAGCGGCTCTCTTTATTTTTTTCACAATGAAAAATAATTTCAAGTGGGGGAAAAAATGCATTGTTTTGTGTGTGTGGGGGAGAGTTTGCATACAAGTTTTTATTTTGATTGAAAATTGAAAATGTTGCATTCAAAAACTTGATTTTTTAAAAATATTTTTGTTTGAAGCCACTACTTTTTTGATTGAATTATAAAGACAAATGTCCTCATAAAAGTTTCAATACAACATCTATTAAAAAAGTACTAGTAAGTAAATGTTTGTCTCAAATTTTTGTATCCAAACATATATGGCGGAAAACACAAGACTGAAAAAGCAGTTTCTGCTCTTGCACTCCTCTTTAAAAGAAACTGCTGTATTTTAAGCTAAAACAAATGTTGTGTCTTATAGATCAATATGTCTATATGCTGCCATAACAGATTCGTGGCACATTAAGCCCCCAAACTATTTTTAATTTGTCCGTTTTACCCTGAAAACCCCCGTTTACAGACGTTGCGCAACCGCTTTTGTTTCAACCCAGCCATAAAACAAAGGTAATTATATTTATCATTCAAAATGTCTGACATTTTTAGCTTGGAATCATTCATTGATGTCTCATATTTTGTTTAAAAAAAAAAAAAAAGACTTCAAAAAATTATTCACTCGCATGTGTTAAACTTTTAAACAAATTATGTCACGATGAAAAAAATGGCGTCTGTAAAAAAGTCACGGATATCTACCTCATAACTATCACTTAATTGTATTTTTTTTGTTACTGTCGCATTTTCTCCGATATGTTAGATGATAAATAATCGATCCAAACAAAAAAAAGTTGGAAAAAAAAAAAAAAAAACGTTTAAAAGGGTAAATATACGAAAAAGAAAATCTCGACCACTCCTTGATGTCTGCGATTTCTGCATCGTGACCTTTGTTATATGACCATGTTTCACCCATAACATCCCCCAAAAATCCAGCTGTGGCCATTCACAGCTGTGTCTTGACACTCAGTAATACATGCTACATGGAGTTTTTGGATCGAAACAAAGTAGGTACGCGATAATATCTCGTTAAAGTCATGGCGTCTGTAATTCTGTTCTCGCGTGCTCTCACCTCCAGATAGGGTTTTGCTGTTTAAAATTTTTTTTTTTTTTTTTTGTTTTAAAAAAGCCCTCCTGCTTAAAATTTTTCTTCCCCCAGAAAATTGAGATTTTAAGCTTTCCAATGATGTATCACACATGCATATCGGAGAATTTTTGATGTGACTTTTTAAAAATATATATATTCATTCATTTTAATTATTGAAAATATGTTTTGATTGAAGCAACGTTTTATTTGATTGAATAAGACACAAATCTAACTCCAGACCTATGGTGTTAAATCAAGGACAAAAGTTTTGTAATCTGAAAAAAAGAAACGATTGAAAAAAAATGTTTGAAACTGAATGTTGAAGTTTTATTCTTGAATCTTTGAAAAGCGAAAAAAACATTTTATTTTTTCCAGTAACAAAGTTGTTATTTTCAGGTTGAAAGATTCAAGAATAAAACTTAAACATTCATTTTCAAACATTTTTTTTTCAATCGTTTCTTTTTTTCAGATTACAAAACTTTTGGCCTTGATTTAACACCATACAGACCTCTCAGTTTAAATGGATTGGGCGTCTCCGAGTGACATACTGATTGCAATTCATAGCAGATGGATAAAAAAAACCACATTATTTGACATATATCATTGTCAATTAGAGTTTAGTGCCGTCAGACAAATACGTTTTATTACCGAACCCCGGTATTCCTTACTACGCGGCGAAACGTCCTACACAATGCTCAGGGCGCTTGCGCATGCATTCACACGCATGCGCACATCGGTTAGAGGCGGCGATTACTCACAATTTTTGTTTTTATTTAGTTATTTAGAACCTTTTCACAGCCTCAAAGATACTTTTTGCATGTATTACCCTCTCATACTTTTAACCATTGTGTTTTTTTGTGTTAGCTTTGAAGCAGTTGACCACATTAGTCACGTAGCGTGTTTAAACCGTCCTTATTTGATATAACTACATTTAAGTATTTTCTGCAGGCATTTTTTTAGTACCTTATTCCTGTATGCATCTAAACAAAACAAGTTTAGAGCGCACGATAGTACTTTAGGTGTCAAATTCGACTAATGTAGCACGTTTCGCCGATGTAGAATATTTTGGCAGAACAGCAGATTATTTGGTACTGTATTTTGCATTGAAACATGACTAAACAATCACAACTAAGAAATAAGACACTGAATAAAGCGACTGACTTGTTGAAGTCCTGAAATAAACACTGCTTCACTATAACGTGCATTTGTAACAAGTTAGATTATCATTAGTTTGCGAGAAATCCGACTTGTCCCGTGTACACTGAACACAACGCTTTCGTCACTTCCCTCACGCTGACGCCAACTTGCATCATTTCTTGTATCTTGTCAACTGGAGCTAGACAACATGTGAGTAAGCCATTCAGAGGGGAACAACGTCAATTTATTTGTTGAGCGCTTCCCCGCTTGTGTCAAATTGCGCCCCAATTTGCGTATTTTGAAAACGCTACCGTCATTAAAACTGCAGCACATTTTCTTCTGAGCTAATTAATTTAAACATTGACCGGCTAACGTAGCACCCTAGCTAACTTCATCAAAGAGGCGTCGTTATGGCTGAGTTGAGGCTTGCGGCGGGGGAAAAGTAAACTTTTTGCATATCTGCTTTGGATTTAGCATGTCACACGATCAAAAATGTTTTCAGATATATAACTCGTGTGGTTCGTTGTGATGACAAATTGTGGGCAACAAGTTGACTTGTTGGTACCCCCAAATAGGCAACGAACACTTATGAATAGAAGTATTTATTTGCTCAAATGTGTGATGCTTAGGTATTTACTAAGTTCCCAACATGAAAATTCTCATTCGCTAATATTCAGTGTTTCGCCGCAAAGTATGACACACTTTTTAAATACACAAAAATAGCTTGGGTAGGTTAGATAAGTCAGGTATTGTTTGAATTGTATCTAGTAGGGTCTATTAAGGTTCTTAGTTTTTAACTGCAAACAACCATAGCTGTGACCCAAGACATGTTTTTAAATCCTGAAATTTCAAGCTTAAAATATTTGGATGACATTTTCAGATAATGTATGTTGCAGGCTCATCCTCTTTAAGATAAGCATTCTGGAAGATGAATAAAGTTAATGATTATCCCAGTCCTATGGTCATTTCCACAGCTATAGGATTAGCAGTCCTTTTTAACCAAAAAGGAAAAAAATGATTAGAGAACTTTTGGATGTTGAAAAAAAATTTCATACATCAGTTTAAAAAATAGATTATTACAGTGATACAGTACAGTGAAATACAATCAACACACTTCTTGTTCGACAAACAACTTTAGAAATATAAGATAATATAGGGCTTTTCTTAATCCCAAAATCAGCGGGTCTTTCAGAATTTTTAATTTATTTATTTTAAATCCAACAAAACAAAAAAGATTTTGCAAAAAAGTGGCCTCTAAATTGACAGATTGTAACATACCGGCACTCAAAATATGTATGTTTGTATACATGAATAGTTAGTTCTTTAGTGCTACATAAAGATAACGCACTTGTGTGATGTGATGTTTCGTGTTGATGGACAGACATCATCATGGTGGAGCCTGTGCCGGAGTCCATCAACTTTCCCGCACAGGAAGAGAAGATCCTGCTGCTGTGGAAGGAGAAGGACTGTTTTTACGAGTGCCTCAAACAATCCAAGAACAGGCCAAGGTGAGTGAATGAGGGTGTCACCTGCCAATAAAGTAGTAGAATGTCTTGTCTAACTAGTTCCTATTACATTTTGTCTCACTCAGGTCTAATTTTCTCCACATAGTTGAAGTGTGTAATACATGTCATGGCACTGTAAATGAATGAAAAACATGTCACATGTAAAATCCTGCTAAAACAACACTGAAATGCAAAATACCGACAGTTAGATTCCTACAATTACAAACTACGCTGTTTTGTCAACCTGTGTCGAGTGAAAAGTCCCATTAATCCGATTTATTTTCCATTTACCGGTATACTTTTCATTTGTTTTCCCAACAACTAATACACAAACTACTTTTTTACATAATAGGGTTTCTACGATGTGTCACTGTTTGCCGCTGCAGTTATCAGAGCCAATCATAGTTCCTCTGTATTGGCACGAAGAAGTCCCCCCCTCCTTCTCAATCCTTTCATTTACCCCCCCCCTTTAACATTGTAACAGAAGTTTAAAAATGTATACATTCCAACTTGAGTAAAAGTAAAAATTACTGATGATTAAAAATACTAAAAATTGAAATAAATTATTGATCAATGAAAAATAAGTTAGGTAAAGAACTAACATAAAGCAGTGTTTCCCCTATGATTTTTTGAAGCTGTGGTGGTGCTGGTGGGCCGCATTAGAGTCGGACAACCGAATCATGTGCCGTGGCGAATTGGTTTCATATCATGACAAATAAGATTTTTTTCACAACATTTATTTCTTTCTAAGAACCTTAACCTTTGCGAGATTTGCATCCTGCCTGCAAACATTTGATTTTACTGGACTAAAAAATATATAAATAAAAAAGGAAATCAGCAACAAATGGTCAATTTTTAGTGAGGCGTGCTTCAAGATGGTCCCTCTGATTCCCAAGTCTGTCTTCACCTACACAGGAATAAGAAAAAAATGAGATCTAGTAAATGAAGACACTCAGGCGTCTCTAACTTACATTGTACAGTTGACTAAATGTCTTACTCTGTTCATTGCAGACAAATCTCTCACAGTTCAATGTTGAGATGGGCACTGTCAACGCAATGGCCGACAGTTGCCGTCAGCAGCACTCCTCATTCATCAGTCTGTGATGCCATTTTTAACATCGTGACATCTGACCTGGTCCATATTCTGAAAAACATTCAGTGTTTTACCCATTTGGATTTAAATGAAATATGTTGGCGGAAGCACATTTACGCATATCATATTTGAAGCGTCGTCGCGCTGTAATTACATCACCCACGTGCCACTCGTTGGTCTCATTTGAAAATGCAGAAGTTGAGGTCCACACCCATTACTTGAAGTCAATCAACCAAGTAAAACGGGAGGTAATGTCATTTGAGTTTTATAGTTTTATTGCCCTCATAAATAAACATTAAAATGCTGCATGGACCATGGTTTATGTCCATATTTACATAATTTCTTGTCCTTCCTCAAAACCGAAAGCACTACGAAAACTACATATCCCAGGAGCCATTGTGAGGTCACAAAGGACGGACTTGACATGAGCATTTTTAATAAATTGCCGAGCGAGGTGTCACCTAAGGAGAGGGCGAGTTGGCAATGTAGCGAGCGACGGCCAGTTGGATTGCGCGAGCGACTTTAAAATGTGCAGAATGACTTGAAAACTTAAGTTTAGCGCAAGCTAATGCATTATTTAATCAACTCGAGGAAGAGGGTGGGTCAGATTTGTCGTTGTTTTCTGATGATTTCGAATGAGTCGGCGAGTGAGAAGTTACAGCAGTGTGCAAACGGCGAATATTGAGTTGTGTGACGTAGACCTGTGTCCTGTTCAAGGGGAGACTATGTGGCATGCCTGAAAAAATGTTTTCAAATATATAACTTGTGTGGTTTGTTGTGATGTCAAATTTTGGGCAAAAAGTTGACTTGTTAGTGCCCCCAAAATGCGCAACAAACTTTTATGAATAGAAGTATTTTTTTGCTCAAACGCGTGCTGCTTAAGTATTTACGAAGTTCCCAACATCAAAATTCTCATTCGCTAATATACAGTATTTCGCCGCAAAAGTATGACACACTTTTTAATGACACAAAGATAGCTTGGGTAGGTTAGATAAGTCAGGTATTGATTTCGGATGATTCGACGAGTGAGAAGTGACAGCAGTATGCAAACGGCGGAATAGTGAGCTGGACCTGTGTCCTGTTCAAGGGGAGACTATGTGGCATGCCTGCAAAAATTGAACTAGTTTATAGGGTGTAACGATACATGTATTTGTATTGAAGCGTTTCGGTACGTGGTGCTCGGTTCGGAACAGAGGCGTACCGATCGAGTTTCTGACGTAATGTAACCCTTACTTTTCGAGGCTGTGAGTCGATCGGGTTACAGTTTCTTTGTGTAGATTATATTTACTCCGTCTTCTCTACTATAATGAGGACCAACACGGTAGGACAGAATAACCCAGAAACGTCGACGGCGCGACTACGTGGCCGCCGCGAGAACTCAGTGAAACGCGGGCGTTAAAGTCAATCAGACAATGCACACCAGTCGCAGTGCTGCCGCGTGTTAGACGCGTCCCAGAAGCGGCTCAACATGACGCACACGAAAAGAACGGCAGAGTTTATTGTTTGATGCGGGATGCAACCCTCCTGCGTCCTACTACGCCAGGATCAGGCAGACCGGAAGTCACTCGTGTAAAAATACAGTGGATCCAGTCAATTTTCAAACTAATATGCACTCGTAACCCACTTTTTGAGTCCATCAGATCTCTTGAGTGGTAGATCGGGGGCACAGTTGACTTGTCTTTGTTGATTTACTGCTGTCTTCTCTGCTATAATTGTTTTATCTTGTCTTGAAAAAAAACTAAAAGACTTCGAGTGCCGTGTTCAACGTTTCATTTATTGCATTCAACGAACTTAAATGCCGACAGTCTGACTATAATGCGGCACTCTTTTGTCTAGCTTCAGCAGCCCTCTGGCTCATAAACAATCACAACATAGACATAACAATACAGCAGCATGGATCCAACAGTGCCACAACATAGAACAACATAACATAAAATACCAATATGTCACAATAATACTAACCAACACGGCCCCGTGTTCAATACAAAACCCTCCTACCACAACAAAACAAGTAGGAACTAATATTCACATAGGAACTAAAGTTATACAACATAAAATATACAATATAAATGAATACTACATCACATTTGTAAAATATAAACACATAATAAAATAAATAATAGCCCATTTAAATAAAATAAATTGAAATGAGCTAAAAACACCTGTAATGGCGTACCGCACGCATGCTATTTGTAGACCGTGACGTCGCATCGTAAAGCGGAAGTAAAGCCGAAGTGGGACATTATAGACCCGCCCTCGCATAGAAACAACGTAATTTGTGCTACTTTTCGCCGGTAATCTTTCAAAAACGAACATGCCGATCACACATTGCTTTTTTGGAACTTGTACTAGACATTACGACACATGAAGGATGTTTTCTTCATACGTTTCCGGAAACCAAACACTCGGGAGGAAAAAATGTGAAGACCGAATCAACTTGCGCGGACTTTAACACCAGCTCGGTGAATCCATTCACATTTCATATGCAGTAAACATTTTGTTGGGTTGGCATGGTCTTTCAGAGGACAAAGAGGTAAGAACTTATTTTTTTTGCGTAACTTTGTGCCGCACTGCTTCTGTCTGACAATGAATGACCTGAAAAGAATTACAATGGTATCTGACTGGCATTGTTACCGTTTCTGTTATTTAAAATATATATACAGTGGGGAGAACAAGTATTTGATACACTGCCAATGAGAAAACCCATTGGCAGTGTATCAAATACTTGTTCTCCCCACTATATATATATATATATATATATATATAAAACAACTTTAGTAAGGGGAAAGTGTAAATAAATTATAGAATTAGGATTTGTTATCAATGAAAAAATTAGAAGTGTTTGTTGGCTGTCACTGAGTAGCATTTGCAATCGCTACACAAAGCTAACTATATTACCCCCAAGAACGGTCAGAGACGTAGGACAACCAGAGGATATATAGGAAAGACAGGACTGATGGTAAAGGATAGGTTGTTGAAACAGGAGAATGTCATTGTCAGTCGCGTTGATAAAAAAGCTAAGGCTATGCTTAGGTCGGCTCGTTTTTTTGTCTTTTTCAGCCTTCGACACTCAAGCCATCTCTTTAACTGAACATTTTTTTGTTCTTCCACATCTTTGCCAGTGAATTTGGCACCAGGCACATCATTTTCGGAGAGAATTGGTAGGTTTAGCTCTGTAAACATCTCCTTCGTACAGGATTTCCATTAATTTCCTATTAGGGGCTAACGGAGGCTTGTCCCAACTTAGCAACAGTAGCTAATGTCATGAATATTAATGAACGGAAGTGACGTGTTGCTTGCGGTACGCCATTAAATAATAAGAATAATACACAGATCCTGCTTACAAAACTAAATTGATTAATTTCTGTGTGGCGCTTTAACTTGAGGAAATCCACCAATAAAGCTTTTGAAAACCATTCATAAGAAAAAAAAGATTCATTGAGGCATTTCATTTGTAAAATACATGTTAAAATCTTTGTCATTGGGATTGCTTATCTCTTTAGCACAGAACTTTTTTTCTTCTTTCTTTCAGGAAGAAAGCTGACCAATACGTGGGGTCTGAAAGGCAAATTTTTGTTGGATTATACCCGCTACTTTTTGAGCAGAATTCTAGCTTTGTGTAGGCTAATGTTCCTATTGTTGAAAGCACAAAGGTGTGTAATAAACAACTAGCACATTTATATTTTGCATTTAGTTTTCTTACTGTACCGAAAATGAACCGAACCGTGACCTCAAAGATTTTTGTGTACCGTTACACCCCTACTAGTTTATTGTCAATATTTTTGTGAACTTTTTTTTTCTCAATGTTTGATTTTTTTTCTCCATCTTTTCAATTTGTATACAGGTATAGATATGTGTATGTTCGAGCAGCTTGATTGTATGTACTGTTTATACTTTTGATAAGGTGATGGGTGCAATACCAAGCCCTTTTTGTGTGAGATGATATCTACAGTTGGGAGAACATGTATTTGATACACAGTCAATGGGAAAACCCATTGGCAGTGTATCAAATACTTGTTCTCCCCACTGTATGTATTTGGCGGAAAACACTCAGGTGACTTGAAGTTCCACTTTGAGACACCCAATTTGGCCAAATTTCAAAATAGTCCTATATGCATGTCTGATACATTTTGGAAAGCTTAAAATCTCAATTTTCTGGGGGAAGAAAAATGAACAGGAGGGCTCTTTTAAAGAAAAAAAAAATTGTAAAGAGCAAAACTCTAACTGGAGGTGAGAGCCACGATAGCATAATTAAAGACGCCATGATTTTAACGAGATATTATCGCGTACTTACCTGTTTTCGATCCAAAAACTCCATGTAGCATGTATCACCGAGTGTCAAGACATAGCTGCGAATGGCCACAGCTGGATTTTTGGGGGATTTTATGGGTGAAACATGGTAATATAACAAGGGTCGCGATTCATAAATCGCAGACATGAAGGAGTTGTCAAGATTTTTATTTTCAATATTTACCCTTTTAAAGGTTTTTTTTTCTCCAATTTTTCTTTGTTTGGATCGATTAGTTATCATCTAAAATATTGGGGAAAATGCGATAGTAACAAAAAAACACAATTTTAGCGACGGTTATGAGGTTACTTATTTAGTTATCCGTTACTTTTTTAGATGTCATTTTTTTCATTGTGACGTAATTTGTTTAAAAGTTTAAAATATGCGAGTGAATAATTTTTTTAAGTTTTTTTTTTTTTTTTTTTTTTTAAACTAAATATTAGACATCAATTAATGATTCTAAGCTAAAAATGACAGACATTTCGAATAATGAATATTATTCTTTTTATGGCTGGGTTGAAACAAAAATGGTTGCGCGACATCTGTAAACGGGTTTGCAGGGTGAAACGGAGAAATTAAAAGTAGTTTGGGGGCTTAATGCACTATGAATTAGTGTTGCACCGATACCATTTTTTGGGCCCGATACCGATACAGATACCTGGCTGTGCAGTATCGGCCGACACCATTCCGATGCCACTCTGTTTGCAAAAAAAAAACAAAAAACCATATATAATATATATATGTATATATATGTGTATATATTTTCGATACAATTCAATACATTTTATGCTCTGAAACAGAAAATAAAACTGCTATAATTTTTTTTTTTTTTTGCTAACAAGCAAAAATAACAGTGCAACTTTATTTGTAATATTGATGTCCCATTGACAACCAAATGCTCAACGAAACATATTGAAGCTTGATAATATTTATTGAACTTGTTAGGATAAACATTCAACTGAAAAAATGAGATAGAATAGTTTTATATTTGTTAATTCAACAGAAACAACAGTTATGGTCATCAGCGTTATTGTTCTTTCTATATATCATGGTCAAAAATGGTTATATACAGTAGACCATCAGTGTAAAATAGTGAAAATAAATATTTATGGCGGAAAACACAGACAAGACGGAAAAAGCAGTTTCTGCTCTTGCACCCCTCTTTAAAATAAACTGCAGTATTTTAAGCCAAAATAACTATTGTGTTTGATAGAATAATGTCTATATGCTGCCATAGCGGATTCATAGTAAAGTTGCACCGATATCAATACCAGTATCGGCAGGGGGCGCTGATCGGACCCGAATTGGTGGTATCGGTATCGACGAGTACCAACATTTAGGGCGCCGATACCATCTACTGGCATCACTTTAGCGCAAATGAACTGTCCTCCCCACGTGAGCCAACTTCCCAAATCCCATTGGATGACATCTGTATGTCTTTGTCTCGAAATTACCAAACTGACCCTCGTGAGGAAAAGCGGCATGGAAAATGAATGAATGAATGAAAATAACACCTTCGTCTTCAGTATTAAGGATGTTCACTACAACGCATATCCGCTATGTTATGCTGTTTTTTAAAACGGCATTTACAAACGATTAGCATACTTATGCTAACGCTTGCTGTAGTAGCGCCGATGGGATCAGAAAGGTTAAGACCGTGAGAGACTAAGCAAACTCATGGTTTCATGATGAACAATGAGTGGCAAATTAAGAGCGCCGTACTTCAAACTCGTCCTGTTTATGAAAATCGATTGTCATATTATGCTGGTGTTGTGCAGTAATGAGCAGAAGTGACTTCTGTGGCCAGAAAACACTCAAGCGGCGCAGCGCGCACACTAGATATCATCAGATAGCAACCTAGATGTCCCTTGTCCGATCCCATGCCAACTCTCGCACGCACATACTAGATATCATCAAATAGCAACCTAGATGTGCTACATTAGATCCCATGCCATTAGCTGCGTGAGCCCAGAGCGACGCGTAGTCCATATACTACATTGATGAATTAGAAACCGCCATGACTGAATGGAAGTTAAGCAGGCCAAATCAATCCATACCAGTGACTATAGATAATGCTGCAAATACTGTTAATTCAGCACATATTACAGATGGACTCGGACCACAAATAGGATCTTTTGCTTATATGGTAAATATAGCTGCTAAGAGAGCTGCAGCAATCAACAGTGTGTCCCACTTTACAAACAGTGAAGATTGTTCTCAGCACTTACAGTATATACAACATTTCTTCAGATCAGTAAGAAGTAAGCACATAAATATTATGCACTAAAATGCTTGTTTATATGATGGCACTGTTATTTTTGCTTGTTAGCAAAAAAAAAAAAAAAGTTTTCTGTTTCAGAGCATTAAATGTATTGAATTGTATTGAAAAACTGTATCGTTGCATCCCTTATACATACATATATATATATATATATATATATATATATATATATATATATGTATGTATGTATGTATATGTGTGTACACTCACCGGCCACTTTATTAGGTACACCATGCTAGTAACGGGTTGGACCCCCTTTTGCCTTCAGAACTGCCTCAATTCTTCGTGGCATAGATTCAACAAGGTGCTGGAAGCATTCCTCAGAGAGTTTGGTCCATATTGACATGATGGCATCACACAGTTGGTGCAGATTTGTCGGCTGCATGTCCATGATGCGAATCTCCCATTCCACCACATCCCAAAGATGCTCTATTGGATTGAGATCTGGTGACTGTGGAGGCCATTTGAGTACAGTGAACTCATTGTCATGTTCAAGAAACGAGTCTGAGATGATTCCAGCTTTATGACATGGCGCATTATCCTGCTGAGAGTAGCCAGCAGTTGGGTACATTGTGGTCATAAAGGGATGGACATGGTCAGCAACAATACTCAGGTAGGCTGTGGCGTTCCAACGATGCTCAATTGGTACCAAGGGGCCCAAAGAATGCCAAGAAAATATTCCCCACACCATTACACCACCACCACCAGCCTGAACCGTTGATACAAGGCAGGATGGATCCATGCTTTCATGTTGCTGACGCCAAATTCTGACCCTACCATCCGAATGTCGCAGCAGAAATCGAGACTCTTAAGACCAGGCAGCGTTTTTCACAATCTTCTATTGTCCAATTTCGATAAGCATGTGCAAATTGCAGCCTCAGTTTCCTGTTCTTAGCTGAAACGAGTGTTACCCGGCGTGGTCTTCTGCCACTGTAGCCCATCTGCCTCAAAGTTCGACGTACTGTGCGTTCAGAGATGCTCTTCTGCCTACCTTGATTGTAACTGGTGGTTATTTGAGTCACCGTTGCCTTTCTATCAGCTCGAACCAGTCTGGCCTTTCTCCTCTGACCTCTGGCATCAACAAGGCATTTCCGCCCACAGAACTGCCGCTCACTGGATATTTTTTCTTTTTGGGACCATTCTCTGTAAACCCTAGAGATGGTTGTGCATGAAAATCCCAGTAGATCAGCAGTTTCTGAAATACTCAGATCAGCCCTTCTGGCACCAACAACCATGCCACGTTCAAAGTCACTCAAATGACCTTTCTTCCCCATAATGATGCTCGGTTTGAACTGCAGGAGATTGTCTTAAACCATGTCAAAATGCCTAATTGCACTGAGTTGCCGCCATGTGATTGGCTGATTAGAAATTAAGAGTTAACGGGCAGTTGGACAGGTGTACCTAATAAAGTGGCCAGTGAGAGTGTGTATATGTTTTTTTTTTTTTTTTTTTTTTTTTTTTTTTTTTTTTTTGCAAACAGAGTGGTATCGGTATCAGCCGATACTGCACAGTCAGGTATCTGTATTGGTATCGGGCCCAAAAAATGGTATCGTTGCAACACTAATTACAAATTTTGACAAAGCATTTTTTATTTTTTTTAATGTGTTTTTGGTTCCAAAATGTTGATTATAATTGGTCAGTGAAAAAAAAATGACAGTTTGGACATGAAGCTTATGGTGTTCTGAAAAAAAGGGACCCAACAAGGCTATTGTGAACATTTTTTTTCTTTGAAATGGAAAGGGAACATCAAAGTCATGCAAAATAGGCCTAGGTGTTAAATGGTTAACTGCAGCCCAACATGAGTAGCTTTGAGGATTATCTTCATAGCAGGGAGAAATAGAGTAAGAGCTACCGTGGAAAAATCAATTTCAAGAATAACATTTACTTTGACACTAATATATATATTTTTGCTTTTTATACAGCTCAAATATGTTGCTGTTTCCCTACCTTACCGCAGTACTAAAATACTTGAATGTTTTAAGACGAATACTGTATTATGAGCATTAGACGTTTACAATTCTCACATTATGAACTTAACTACGTCAGTTGGAACTGAACTATAAGCGTGTTTGTACATTTTGTGCGTGTGTTCGCACATAAAAATTTCTCTCCATTTTTTTTGTTTGTTTGTTTGTGTGGGAAGCAGTATTGTAGCTGCTTTTATTCAGTGACACAACATTTTGACTGGGTTTGACAAGATCCAAATAAATGTTGTCATTGTTTTACGTTGCATTGGCTGTATTCTGGATGTCAATTGCTCCCATGCTGAAATTCTCAGTCTGTCAGCTACAGACAGCCAATCGAAGTCTGTCAAACAAAGTCAGCTACAAAACCCTTATTTAAGCCAATGATTTTCAGGTTGTCAGACTTCCATGAAAGACGCTACCATATTATCACCTGAATCACCTCCACCCTTGACCATGAATTTCGCCAGATGACGTTTGCCTGTAGAGCCTGGTAGCCACAGCTTTCTGCTTATATAATTATGACATCATCTGTCCCCAACAGGTACACCTTCTATGATGGACCACCCTTTGCCACGGGTCTACCTCACTACGGTCACATCCTAGCAGGCACCATCAAGGACATTGTTACTCGCTTTGCCCATCAGAGTGGCTTCCATGTGGACCGACGCTTTGGCTGGGATTGTCATGGCCTTCCTGTGGTAGATAATTTATTGCTTTTGTTGTTGTGTTTCTTAATTCAAATGCTCCCAGAGTATCTATGAGCTGGGTGTTTTATAGGAGTACGAGATTGATAAGACCTTGGACATAAAAGGCCCTGATGATGTAGCCAAGATGGGCATCGCGGAGTACAACAAACAGTGTCGAAACATCGTCATGAGATACTCTCACGAGTGGGAGGTGAGAGGGTTTAAGAAATATAAGTGTTAATCGGTTTTGTGAACTTCCAAATTGTAACTTGGAACTGTGTGGCATTGGTCATTTACAGGTTTCAGTCAATAGGATGGGTAGGTGGATCGACTTCAAAAACGACTACAAGACCCTCTACCCATGGTTCATGGAGACTGTCTGGTATGTTTGAGCTGGAAAACATCAGCTCTTCCATACAATTTTACTGTATATATCGGTTTCATACCCAAAGAAGAAGCAGTCATTTTATCAAAGTAAAAAATAATTTTTGACCTCTGAGCTGTGGTATACTATCATAAGCGTTGTTATGTACCTCCATTTACTTGGCTTACGTTGTACTTCATGTATGTTTTTTAATTTTAATTTTTTAAATACATTTTAGGTGGGTGTTCAAGCAGCTTTATGACAAGGGTTTGGTGTATCGTGGTGTCAAGGTTATGCCTTTTTCTACTGCGTGCAACACACCACTCTCCAATTTCGAATCTCACCAGAACTACAAGGTTTATACAGCCCTCACCTTCCACATCTTAGACATTAGCTCAGACGGACGGAAAAAAATGTCAACATTTCCCTCATGTCTTAATTCAGGATGTTCAAGATCCATCGGTTATTGTCAACTTCCCACTGCTCGATGACGAAGACGTGTCTCTTATTGCGTGGACCACCACTCCGTGGACACTACCCAGCAACCTAGCTCTCTGTGTCAACCCGGATTTGTCCTATGTCAAGGTCCAAGGTACAGTCTTGACACAAAAGATCTTCAGTGGTACTCTTCGATACGAAAGCTTCGGTACGCGAAATATTCATTTTGCAGAAAGTTTTTTTCAGCTTTTTTCGAATAATTATTCAGCATTCGAAAGACAATACAAAAATTTGACTCGCCATTTGTTTCTACATCCGACGACATGCTCAAAATACGACGACATGACAGCACCGCGGACGGATGCATGGCAAATTTTGTTGTGACAGAAATCAACACAGGTTTCAAAAAGGTTTATACAGTTGGTCAAACAGGGAAAAAGGTTACAATTACCCAGTACTTCTCAAATGGTGGGGCGCGCCCCCCCAGGGGGGCGCAGAGCGATGCCAGGGGGGGCGCGAGTGACCTCGGGGAACATGCTTTTTTTTTTTTTTTTTTTTTTTTTGCCGTACTAGAATAAAGTGTACTTGCACATCCACTCCGTGGGTGGCAGTGGCGCTCTCATTTTCAAAGTGCGTGCAGTATTTTTGAAGTAAGCAAGAGCACACGGAAGAGACTCATGCAGAGCTGGACTCACGCAGCGACCCACTGTCTTTCTCACGTGTCCGGCCGAGAAGTGCCGTTTTCGGCTTGGGATCGTCACGACCACCGCCCTCACCTACGGTTCTCCCTCGGCCGCCGAGAATGCGCTTTTTTCGGGCCGTTTGCCTTTGACTTTTAATATAGTGGGAAATGAGGAAAGACCACTGTTTACTGAGTCTAAAAATGATTATAGCGGAGAAGCCAAATCAGTTAAGACGCCACTTAAAGACATTAGACCTCAATCTCATTGATAAACCGCTTGATTGTTTTTCAGCGAAAATGTGCCGAATATTGCCAATTGTCACAATCGTCCCGCTTTGTCAGTGTTATATCAGTAAACCAGTGAGCACTGTGGTGAATCAGCGAAAATAAAAACTTTCCTTCTGTCCAGAGACCTTTCCCCCCCCTTCTATTCAGTTTTGTTTTTTTTCGGTCAAATTTTTTGGCATGTTGTCCTGAAGAGTAAATGTTTCTAATCAATTTGAATTTGCTATTATTTACTGATTTTATTACATTTTATTTTTCAGTATCAAATGGTCAAAAATGTACCTTGAGTGTATTTTTACAGTTTGGATGTGACTTTTTTTTTTTTTTTTTTTTTTTTTTTTTTTTTTAACTTCAGGCAAATTGATGCGCATTAAGTCTTTTCTGTTACAAGCAACACAATGTTAAAAAAGTTATACTTTATTACAAGTTGATCTATGTTACTTTTTTTCTTTAATAGAAAAAAAAGGACACAATGTTAGGCTGAGGCGTACTTATAATAGTAATATAGACGAATGATACTATTTACAGTGGCGGCAGAGAGTTGGGGGGGGCGCGAAACATTTACGTCTTCCTTGGGGGGGCGTAACAGAAAATAATTGAGAAGCACTGCAATTACCATTGAATTGAAGATGCAAATTATAGAAAAATATGAGAGTGTGGTGCGCATCCATGAACTGACTGAACAACACATCTCCACGGTCCTCCGACGACCATCGTTCGCCAGTCTTTATAAGTTAAGATGACAATTATTATTGTGGTAACATAACCAAAGAAATCGCCAGCTTCGTCAGGTTTTTATCATTTATTTCAGAACTTATCCAACACAAAATGCCTCCTGACCGCCGAAGTTGATTGTGTTAGCAAGAAAACATTGAAAGCGAAAGTAAACTCTCAGCCGTTCCGCTTGCTCTGTGTCACGTCAGCCACGCAGTGCGTTCAGGTACAGGAAAACAACCTCTGCCACATTAGAACATTATTATTATTATTATATTATTATTCCTATTTTTATTAATAATTTATTTGTTTTGCTATTTGTAATTGCCATTTGTAATAGTACCGACATTATTTATTAAGGATTTAGTGTAGTTTTGTGGGCTGTGGAACGAATTAATGGGATCATAATGTATTCTTATGGGAAAATCCTGCTCGACATATGACCATTTGGATTTACAAACAAGGTCCTGGAACGAATTAACTTCGTATGTAGAGGTACCAGTGTATTTGCATTTGTCCCTTTTTTTTTTTTTTTTAAATGTATATTTTTTGAAAATTGTTATTCTCAACCACTTGTTATGAAAAGGACAATTTAAAGAATCAGTTAACTGGAAAAGGAAATAATATTATTATTATTATATTTTGGGGTTGGAGGTCGTAATGTTGCCGCTGCTGCCCTCGCTGCATGTCCTACCGCAATCTCTGCCGCTTGCCTGCGGGCCTCTCGGGCCGCTGATCAACGCTGGCAGGCTGTTTTGGTTTCGCTAAGCCCCGCTGATGAGAGACTTTTCTCCTCACTTTCACAAAGCCTCGCTGGCAAGGTAGATGAGTTCCTTAGACATGGGAAACATTAAAACTAAGTATCATCCACATTGTCACCAGTTATCTTACAAGTAGACATTTGATACTTGAGCAGAACGTGGTTTGCGTACAGTCAGCAGACACGCCAACGGCATCTGGGACCTGATGGGTTAGGCATATTTTTTTTTTTTTAGAAGCCTTATTATAGTTAGCATGTTTTTATTATTCAAATTTAAGGGGTTTGTTAACAATAGACTTTAATTTGACTAAATCAAATAATTTATTAATGTTGACTTCCACTGAAGTGTCCCTTTAAAACTACTTGTGAAATAATTCACTGACGTCTGGACAGAGGCTGCTGTATTCTGTCTCAAATTCTAAGAGCTACAGGTTGCATTGGGAAACCTTTCAGAATTTTCCCTTCATTACAAACATAAGACAATTATTTTAAGATAGTGACCCCAGTCATTTTAATTTGACGAGTCACCATGGCACATATACAACTATCCACTCCTCAGAATTGTCTGTTCCCGATGCTCCAGAATTCAGCCTGCTACCTGACACATAGATGAAGAAAACAAACTATGCGTCCGTCCGTCCGTCCGTCCGTCCTCTTATTGGGTCATCTCTGGAGTTCCTCCAGAGTGACGGAGCTCCTCTCCCTATCTTTAAGGGAGCATCCAGCCACCCTGCAGAGGAAACTCTTTTTGACCGCTTGCATCCGTGACCTAGACATTTCAATGACAACCCAGATCCCATGCCCATAAGTGACTGTAAGAACATAGATCACCCGGTAAATCAAGAGCTTCCTCTTTGACCTATTCTTCATTACAGAAGTCCAATACAGGGACCGCGTCACTACAGTCTACGATCTAATATGCTACGATCTGTCTGTCAATCATATGTTCCCTTTGTCCCTCACTCGTAAACAAGACCCAAGATACAGTGGTGTAAAAAAGTTTCACCAACCGTTAAAAAAAATATTATTTTAAGTTGTAAATGCAGTGGGGCAAATATGTATTTAGTCAACCACTAATTGTGCAAGTTCTCCCACTTGAAAATATTAGAGAGGCCTGTAATGTCAACACGGGTAAACCTCAACCATGAGAGACAGAATGTGGAAAAAAAAAAAAAACAGAAAATAACATTGTTTGATTTTTAAAGAATTTATTTGCAAATCATGGTGGAAAATAAGTATTTGGTCAATACCAAAAGTTCATCTCAATACTTTGTTATGTACACTTTGTTGGCAATAACGGAAGCCAAACGTTTTCTGTAACTGTTCACAAGTTTTTCACACACTGTTGCTGGTATTTTGTCCCATTCCTCTAAGCAGATCTCCTCTAGAGCAGTGATGTTTTGGGGCTGTCGTTGGGCAACATGGACTTTCAACTCGCTCCACAGATTTTCTATGGGGTTGAGATCTGGAGACTAGCTAGGCCACTCCAGGACCTTGAAATGCTTCTTATGAAGCCACTCCTTTGTTCCCCTGGCTGTGTGTTTGGGATCATTGTCATGCTGAAAGACCAAGCCACGTCTCATCTTCAATGCCCTTGCTGATGGAAGAGATTTTCACTCGAAATCTCTCGACACATGGCCCCATTCATTCTTTCCTTTACACAGATCAGTCGTCCTGGTCCCTTTGCAGAAAAACAGCCCTAAAGCATGATGTTTCCACCCCCATTCTTCACAGTGGGTATGGTGCAGTTCAGTATTCTTTTTCGTCCAAACAAGAGAACCTGTGTTTCTACCAAAAAGTTCTATTTTGGTTTCATCTGACCATAACACATTTTCCCAGTCCTTTTCTGGATCTTCCAAATGCTCTCTAGCAAACCGCAGACGGGCCTGGACGTGTACTGGCTTCAGGAGGGGGACACGTCTGGCAGTGCAGGATTTGAGTCCCTGGGGGCGCATTGTGTTACTGATAGTAGCCTTTGTTACTGTGGTCCCAGCTCTCTGTAGGTCATTCACTAGGTCCCCCCGTGTGTTTCTGGGATTTTTGCTCACCGTTCTTGTTATCATTTTGGCGCCACGGGGTGAGATCTTGCATGGAGCCCCAGATCGAGGGAGATTATCAGTGGTCTTGTATGTCTTCCATTTTCTATTAATTGCTCCCACAGTTGATTTCTTTACACTAAGCGTTTTACCTATTGCAGATTCAGTCTTCCCAGCCTGGTGCAGGTCTACAATTTTGTCTCTGGTGTCCTTCGACAGCTCTTTGGTCTTGGCCATAGTGGAGTTTGGAGTGTGACTGACTGAGTTTGTGGACAGGTGTCTTTTATACCGATAATGAGTTAAAACAGGTGCCATTAATTCAGGTAATGAGTGGAGCCTCATTAGACCTCGTTAGAAGAAGTTAGACCTCTTTGACAGCCAGAAATCTTGCTCGTTTGTAGGTGACCAAATACTTATTTTCCACTCTACTTTGGAAATAAATTATTTAAAAATCAAACAATGTGATTTTCTGTTTTTTTCCACATTCTGTCTCTCATGGTTGAGGTTTACCCATGTTGAAAATTACATGCCTCTCTTTTCAAGTAGGAAACCTTCCACAATTGGTGGTTGACTAAATACTTATTTGCCCCACTGTAATTGGATGTTTTGGATCAGCTCTATTTTGATATATGAAAATACCAGTGGACTGAGTAACATTTCATAATTGAAACTAGGTTAACAGTCTCACAGAAGATGTGCAATATGCATCAAAGCAGATAACATGTGCAAAAATGTGGGAGGCCGATTGATTGCATGTTGTTTCTCTTTGAATCTCCAGCGAATAGTGGCAATGTGGGGGCCTCAAAACAGCTCTCAAATGACCTGAGTGAAAAGATTGCTCAGCATCTTGGTGTAACAGAAGGCTCTAAAAAGCTAGCTCTGACATTTGAGATGTCACTTTCCACTGGGCGGAACATAATGGAAAATGGTTGACCAAAAACACAATTCTTATTAAGGCCAGAATTGGCAGGCTAAGAAAAATAGAGAATCTTATAGTGGTCATGAATTTTTTGCCAAGACAAAATATTTGACTGAACATTTGCTTTGCATAATGTGTTATCGTGCATGTTTATGTAAAATTTTGAGCAGTTAGTTGATTTCTGTCAGCCTGTCATAGCCAAAGAGATTCAGCAGGGGGTACTGTTGAAGCACTGAGCAAATGAGTCAGTCGTTGCACTGTCTGTGCTGCATGAGAGACCTCCTCAGAATACCAATGACCGCCCCCCACCCTTCCTTTCATCTATTCTGTCTCTTCTTATCCCTCATCCTTCCTCGCTTCATCTCCATCCAACATTTTCTGCCCGTTCACCCTCCACCTGTTTTTGACCCGACGTCACTCTTATGTTGGCGGCATATCTCCCTTTTTGGGGCGTCTGTCATCCCCTGCAGGTCTGAGCCGCGCAATCATCTGTCACACCGGCAATACTTAGAAACGTCTTCTATTCCCCTGCGCTGCTCCAGTTCTCTCCTTAGTGAACATTTCATTTCCCACTTTTGGTGTGTTGGGACCATTCTGGTTCCCCAGTTAGCAACTCCACCAGCTTTGTAGCTTTTTCACAGCACTGTCATTGAGTCCTTATCCGACCTTGAATTTTTATGGCTGTGGCCTTGTTGTTATCAAATAGGATTGACCCCCCCACCCTATAGAGCCGTCATGGATAACATCCCCCCAGGACCCTCTCCCCCCCAGTTAAGTTATGGGGAGAAGAGCAATACATGGTTTCTGTTTATTACACTTGAAACATGGATCAATAAACATAAATCAGTCTTGTCAGGGCCATTTGTTCCAGCCTTCAAAAATTAAGCGGACCTTGAGAAAAATCATCATTCACATGTCGCGTGATGTAAACAGCTTAAAAGACACTAACAAGGAGGAATTGATATGAAATGGCCACTAAGCGTCTTGTTACACAGTGCAGGATGACCAATCATTGTTTGCCTTGCATTTTTTTTTTTTTTTTTTTTGGGGGGGGGAAATTGTAACTTTAATATATATCCTGGTGTATAATAGATCATTTATCCATCAGGTTGGTAGTATGGTTGACCCAATCCAACCCAACGGTATAGGCACCTGATACGGCTATTTTTGGAATTTTGGTATTGGATTTGATCATACGATGGGATCCGATCTAGTAGTCGGGTGTTTTCAGTACCATCGTGCTTTTCGGCTGCTGTAAATCAAACCACTAGGCAAATATGTCTGTTGAGTGAGACTACTGCTCTTTCAGAACTAGTGATAGTAACAGAGCATTGTGGATTATTCTTGCGGAGGTACCAGAAGAGCTCAGTTCAATACGAAAAATATTATTTTTGGCATTATTTTTACTGCTCTAAAATTAATGGTATCAGATCTATATCGATTTTGGCAAAACATGTCTTGAAAAAAATCTGAACGGATCGGAAGTCAAAAAAACGGCATAGGGACATTCCTAATTAGTTGTTGGGTTGTAGTGGGGCGCGTCACTATCACAAAACTCCTCTTGAAATTAAGAAAGGAAAGAAGAGCTTCTGATAGGTTAACGGATTACATGTGAGCTAATTGACGTGACACCTGACAATGTTAGGCTCCAACTCAAATCATAGGAAAATCAAAAGAAATTGGCCAGGAAATCAGAGAATTGTGGAGCCCCACAAGTCTGGCTCATCCTTAGGTGCAATTTCTCGATGATTGATGGTGCCACATTCATCTGTTCAAACAATTATATGCAAGTATAAACATCATTGGAATATTTATAAGTTATTTTTTAATCTAAAATGGAGACAAATTAAAAAAAAAAAAATTCATGTAAAAAAAAGAAATTCATATAATTTTCGACTACAGATGGATTTTTGCTATGCCACAACAGATCAAACTACAGCAACATGAGTAGGAAAAAATACACATTGTCCTTTATATTGTTTCTTTAAAGCAACATTTGTACATATACGACTAATTGACGACTCGCATGTAATCATTGCCATTGCAAGACCCTGAGGAATTTTGGGTATAAATGACGTCACAAAAATTGGTAGACTATTTGGAATACTTGCATTTAAAGATGTCTACAAACAGCAATTTTGTCAGCTTCCTGGAAATATTGGCGTTTATTGATGTTTTTCTCCACTATCCCACAGCAGAAAAATGAAATGAAGGAAAATCAAATGTAGTGCTTTCCCCCCAAATTTTAAAGGAATTACTGTATTTTTCGGACTATACGTCGCACCTGAAAATAAGTCGCACCAGCCAAAAATGTGCAATGAAAAAGACACAACGAAAAAGAAAAAAACATATATCAGCCACACCGGAGTATAAGTCGCATTTTTGAGGGGAAATTTATTTGATAGAATCCAGCACCAAGAATAGACATGCCATTTTGAAAGGTAATTTAAAATACAATAGAGAACAACAGGCTGAATAGGTGTACGGTATGCTAACATTACATGACGCTAGAAGTTAGATCGGGCCTAAAAAAACCCAGCTCGACCCGACCGGCCCGCGGGTATTAAAGCCCGACGCGGCCCGAGCCCGATCAATTAACTTGATTTGCTTGCCCGAGCCTGAAACCCCCCGAAATTTTATGTTTTATTTGTAGGCACGAGCCCGAAAAAAAACAAAATTTTATGGTTTATTTGTGAGGGCTCAGGAGGAGGAGGAAATGCGGGGATGCGATGCGTGGTTGCGTTTTGCTGATCACGTTTGTGACAATTGCCACGTTTACATGGAGCCAAATATTCCAATTACAATCGGAATATTTGTTCAAACCGAATAAATGTGTTCCATATAAACACCTCATTCGGAATGAACAGGCCCAAACCGAATGGAATTTCATTCCGATTCACAGGGGTGGAATATTCCTTTTCCCAAACCGATTAGAAGTAAAATTATATCATGTAAACAGGGAAGCGGAATGGTTGCGTTCTTTCTGCGCATGCTCCGTACTGACGTGGTGACGTCACTCGGTGACGTAAGTAACGTCACTTGCAACATGGCTTCCAAGCACACGCACAGCGCACCCACACAACTTTTTAAATGAACGGCATATCATTCTGAAGTTTTGTTTCCACTCGAAAAGTTAAAACAGCAGCTGATCTGACGATCGATCTCCATTGTTTGCAACGTGACGCTTTGTTTTGATTAATCTGTGCATGTCAGACGGCAGTTGTCAAACATCCTTTCAGAATAAAGGCAGTCACATGTAAACGCTGGATCGGAATAGATGAAGTGACATGTAAACAGCTGATGTGAAATTTCCATTCGGAATGATTTGAATCGGTATGAATAAAAGTCAGCATGTAAACGTGGCTAATGAGGTGCATATACAGGTATGCATAATGATAACAAATTAGAGCCTTCTTTTGTAACAAATTCTCCCAGTTAAACAAGACTGTAAGATGGATATTCAATAAACATTTACAGTATATCTTTTATATTTGCGTGTCTGTTCTAACAGGCAGATAGTGGATTTGACAATTATTTTAATCTGGAGTTGGCAAAAAAAAAAAAAAAAACGCAAGTTTTCTCAATGTTTAAATAGTCTACATATTTTTATGATCATTTTAAATGCATTTACACAATGAAATAACGCTGGAAAAGTTAGTTAAATATATTTCTCCTATGAGACCAAAGCGCCACATTCGTTTACATTCAGCGAAGCCGACACAGGTTTTCGTATAGCACCTTCAGCAATCAATTTGAATCCTTTCCATATCCCACTCCTACCGCAGTTGTTTGCTTTTCAATTCCCCTGCCTTTAGTTTGTTTTTCACTCTTATAGCTGCTCCATATCGAAAAGGAAATGCTCGCGGAAGGCGCCGCAGGGCGCTGGGAGGGGAAAATTGAAAAGAGAGCCACTGCGTTCACGTGCACAGGCACGCACAGCGCCTTCTCTGTTTTATCCAATTTATTTATTCTATTTAACATCCATACATCGTTTTAGTATAAATATATGAATATATATTTATTTGAAAAAAAGTTAGCGAGAGAAGTCGGCCCGACCCCACTGTAAATAATCACATATAAGTCGCACCCTCTGCCAAACTATGAAAAAAACTGCGACTTATATTCCGAAAAATACGGTACTTTTCGCTGGAATATACGTGATTAAAATCTTGTCTTTAATGGAAATGGAATGAAGCCTGTGGACTAGAGATGGGAATCGAAATCCAATTCCGAACCGGTTCCTAGTGTATCGAGGCCTCGACATCACAATGAAAAAGCCTTAACGATCCCTTTAACGATTCCTAAAGATGCCTATTGCGTCATCACGTAACGTGACGTGTCTTGTTGTCCAGACACGTCAAACTAGCATGGCTCCAAGAACCACTCGCTCATAAGTTTGGCTACACTTCACCAGGAAAGAGGGTGAAAATGAAAGATTTCATAGCACAAGCATTGCAGCCGTAAACATAACAATGAGAGCACGTAGGTTCAAACGCTCGAAAGTGTGTCTTCACTTCACGAGGAAAAAATACAACAAAGTGACTTGCAGTCATTACAAGGTGGAGATAACTGCTTCGGGAGGGAATCCGACTGTAGTGTCCTCACCGAGATGCTAAGACTCAGACCTGGCTATACAGCTAGCTAAACTCCCAAATGACGATGCAGAAAACGTTGGTATTATTTGCTGACTTTATTCAACCATCACTTGAAGAGTGAAACTAAAAATAGAAATGAAACAAATCAATTTCGTCCCCAATAACAAACAGGTTCGCATAAACATAAATCAGCGATGATTAGCTGCTAATACAGTAATAACACAAATGGATAGCATGCGTTCGCTAGCATTAGCACATCGTTCAAACCACTACACAACTGGATTTAAGTGTCCGATCGCGAGTGGAAACACACAACAACAACCACACAAAAGATTATACATACAGATGTTGCCTCTGTAGATATTTTACAAACATTAACAAAGAACGTAGGCTAGTAGCAGTGTTTCCCTCTCTCACTAACTCGCTCACTCGCTTGGATGCTTTGTAGCTGCACTTCTTCTTCGTGTGCATTTCAATATAATGGGAAATAATACACTTCAACACATATTGCCAAAGGCAGAACAACGACCTATATGCCAAGATATACCAATTTTTTACATTTCTATTAGAAAAATGTTTCAGTAAAATGTTAAACATTCGTGTGTATTTGCCACTTATTTCCACAGTTAACATTGAGACCTTGGGCCTCTTTTGACCTCATGAGTTTGTAAGGTTGTGACTTTTGATTAGACAAACTCGATGCCAATCGAAACGTTCGTTCTTCTTTTTCCCCAAATTAGAATCAATAAGAGAATCGATAAAGAATCGAATCGTTAAGCAGTATCGATAAGGGAATCGGAATCGTAAAAATCGTATCAATTCCCATCCCTACTGTGGACTGTGTGCAAACCGATCAGTGGTTTTCACTCCCATGTTGAACACATCCCGCTCTCTCTGCAAATCACAGTGTTCACTAAATTTACACAACCTAGACTAATACACCACTTTCCCGGGCGCGGACTCACGCTAGTCTTACTTAAACTGCATACTCAAATGGGGCGTGTGTGTTTTAACCTTCGCCGAACCTCTATGTCTAACTCACCGAACTCCAGGGGTTTGATTGTACCCAGGTTAAGTAAAACCAATCTAAATTGACATGCTAAAACTTGATCCTAAATTGATTATGCTTGTATTTATTCCTAGATAACACCACCAACAAGACGTACATCATGATGGAGTCTCGGCTGGGTGCGCTCTTCAAGTTGGAGAGCGAGTACACGCTCCTGGACAAGTGAGTGCTCATTCAGCCACTTTTCAAATGTGTGAGAGACTGAGTCATGTGCCTGTTTTTAGATGTAGATAATTAAACACAAGTTTCACGGAGTTCTGTCACATAACAGGAAAGTTTCTGTGAAATTTAGTGTTGTAATGGTTGACGTGGCTGTACTGATCCTTTTCGGTTTTGCATGTTCGTTTCGTTTCGGTTCACTTGCGTATCGTTTCAATTTTGATTTGTACATTTTACATAAACGGTACATATACATATTCCACATTCAAAAAATAGAATTATAGGACATGACACAAAATACAGTCTGGAGCCTTGACGCAGGGTTCTGGGATGTGGGAAGAAACCGTTGTACTTCCAAAATACCCACATTGGCACAGGGAGAACATGACAACTCCACACAGAAAGGAGCAGTAACGTCATTCTAACCAGTCACCCACAGTGCTGGAGTAAATGCCAATGCTTGTTATATTCGAGAGACCCGCCTCTCACTCGTAGTCAGCCGGGGTAGGCTCCAACTCACCTGTCACCTTAATGAGTAAAAGCACTATAAAAGATGGATAATGGAACATTTTCTCCAACTTCTGCTGAATTGTTTCCTGAAAACTTTTGTCACTGCTCTGCCTAACGTGACTTTGAAGTGTGTTCCTTGCCTTTCCAGATTCCCTGGCAAAATGCTGAGTGGAAAAAAGTATAAGCCTCTTTTCAAGTATTTTGCCAAGGTTAGTATACTCTGGCTGTCTTTCTTTTATATATTGGCTTCAAAATGAAATCTTTTTTTTTGTTTTGTTTTTCAACTGCCCAACTACATATTGGTATTCAAATTTGCTTCCTTTAAATTTCTGTTTCTGCACCTTTAAACCACAGTGTGGCGAGAAAGGAGCATTCCAGGTGGTGACTGATAACTATGTCAAAGAGGAAGAGGGCACAGGAGTAGTCCATCAGGCACCTTACTTTGGAGCTGTAAGTGGGGATGTGGATTTTTTTCTTGTACAGTACGACACATCTTTTAAAATCCTACTCTGTTTTGATTTTTAAAAAATCCTGAAATAATAAACTGAAATATCTGTTCCACTGTTCATAAAAGGAAGGCTTCAAGTTACAAATTAACATTGGTATAATTCATTCATATACAGTATTTTGTTAAGGTTTTTAGTCCTTTGACGGCCATACATTTATTTAAAACAAACGAATACATATTAAAAATCCACAGATAATTTTGCATGTGTACTCACAGATAAAGGATTGCATGTACGATTTTCTAGGTCACCATAAATTTATAATGGTTTTTTTTTTTTTTTTTTAAATTGTTGTTTCTTGTTTTTAAAGGACCAGTGGCTCAAAGACTTACACACTGATATTCAAATATTTGTATGCCATTTAAGGCTAATAATTTTGCTAAAATTCCAAATTGTTGACCTTTTAGTGTGTTCCATTTCAGAGTTTCCAAAGCCATTTTTTCTTAAAAAGTCTTGCTATCAGACATATTGGGTCATTGCTATATATGTTAGATGAGCTTGTCGAGCGGCCTTAGGCTGCCTCATCCTGAGAGTTGTTGGTAACCTTCATGTTATCCTTGAGTCACAGCCTCATCCAGTCGTTCATCTTGTACACCTTAAGTTTAAAGTGTTGTAAAAATGCTGCAATGTGCATATTTAGAGATGGCACATCAATGCATTTTTTTCCCTGCAGAATCCGCATTTACATTTGTTTCCATGCTTATACCCTGGCACCCAGATGCCAAACGACCCCGTTAGCCATCCATCTTGTGTTGCTTGACAGGCTGTTTGAATACAGAATGCATTTATTGTTGGAGCGCAATCAGCTCCTCGGCGCTGCGCTGTCACATTGCAGAAGCAGCAGTGTTTTGTTCCTAGCTTTGCAAACACACTATTTAGTATGGAGTTATAAGGTGACATTATGCTTGAGAGGCATGCTCCCAAATTGCTTGGGTAATTGCCTATTTATACTTTAATAGATTTAATAGAGATTTATTGTAGGGGTTGGACTAAAAATGTGCTAAAGATTACTATTACAGTAGTGTAACTAAAGATACAATCCTAAATTTATTGAAACACATTTATTTTGCTACACCCCTCAAGTTTTCAGTCATTTTGCAGTGACTGTGAAACAGATTAATTAACATAATCAATGGTTGAATGTGTGTCCAATTTCCTTGTGTAGGACGATTACAGGGTGTGCACTGAATACAGCATCATCCAGAGAGACCAGGCTCCGATCTGCCCCGTGGATGCCTCTGGCTGCTTCACATCAGAGGTCACCGATTTTACAGGACAGTACGTCAAAGTGAGTGACATGTCAGCCATTTACATGTACAGCAGATAAGCTTGTTGGATATTTGACAATAAGACCCTTAACAAACAGTATCCATAGCTAGTTTCATGTCCCAATGTCACCATTTTTTCCACAGGAATTAAATAATTGAATCTTGTTAAAATATATTTAAAAATTAATTATCCAGACTCACATTGGTCCATAACGTTTGCAATTAGCCTTTTTTTACACTACTTCAAGCTTTTTTTCTAATCAAGCTCAAATTTAAAAGGAATGTAAAAGAAATCACAACTACTCTCCAGAGTAGACAAATGGTATCTGTCTTGATGAATCACATAATTCATACATCTATCAAATGATCTCCCACTTTATGTAACGCATAGTGCTTAAGTCAGTCTCTCCAGGTCACTCGTCTGTGCAACAGCTTTTCAGAGGCCAAGGAGTGGCATAGGTATACACCAGGTCACAATAGATGATGTCAGGTTTACAGTTGACCAGAGATCTTAAGTTGGAACAACAAAAATGTCTGCATGTAAATCAGGCTTCAGTTCATGTAAATGATATACAGTGTATCACAAAAGTGAGTACACCCCTCGCATTTCTGCAGATATTTAAGTATATCTTTTCATGGGACAACACAGACAAAATGACACTTTGACACAATGAAAAGTACTTTGTGCGCATCTTATATTTTCCCCTCAAAATAACTCAAAATATAGCCATTAATATCAAAACCCCTGGCAACAAAATTGAGTACACCCCTTAGAAACTATATCCCTAAATGTCCAAATTAAGTACTGCTTGTCATTTTCCCTCCAAAATGTCATGTGACTCGTTAGTGTTACTAGGTCCAGGTGTGCATAGGGAGCAGGTGTGTTCAAATTTGTAGTGCAGCTCGCACACTCTGTCATAATAACCCTTTATACTAAAAGTCACACGCAATTTTAGTATGTGCATCGGTGTAGTTGTGCTGGGAAACCTGTTGTCATAGCACATTGTATACATGCAGCGCCCACATCTTAGCACATGCTAGTGGATATTGAATTAATAAAAAATAGAGCTACGTTATCTCATGAACTATTTCATATACTGCTGTGAAAAGAGCAGGGAGTGACTGACGCTAGCAATGGACTGTTAGAATCCACAGCCCTCTCTGTCATAGTCCCCTTTTGAAATATTAATGCTTGGCCGGCGTTTTGAGACTGTCTGAGACATTCTTTATCGGTGCATAAAAACCCTGCATTGATTTGGGACTGCCTCAAAAGAATAGAAAAGAAGAATTGGCAACATGTGGAGCAGATCTTACTCTAAGAAGGCCTTGCAAATGAGCAGCCCTGGCAGCAGAGTTAGGGTCCACAACCCGTCACAGTTCCGAGGCCACGGTTCCATTTCAGGTGCCCATGGAAGCCCTGCTTTGTGTGTGCCTGCTGTGGAACTGGGAACAGAGCTCCACCAGCCGTACGTCAATGAAAAAGAAGAGATGCAAGAGCTCAATGTCAAGTTTGCCGGCTACATTGGCAAGGTACAGTCGCTTGAGCAGAGGAATGCTACTCTTCAGAAGGAGCTGACCAAGCTGCTGGCTTCCAACAAGGGGGCCACCAACGGCATCGCAGAAGAATACGAGCTGAAGTTTAAAGAAGTGCGGGATGTGATTGAAGCCCTGACCAATGAGAAAGGGACAGCTGATATTGAAAGAGGCTACCTTGAAGAGGAAGCTGAAGTTTGGAAGGTAAAGCTGGATGAAGAGCTGGCCCTTAGAGAAGAGTCAGAAATGATATTGAGAGAGTTTAGCCAAGATGTTGATAACGCTACTCAGCGAAAGGCCGAGTTAGAGAAGCACATCGAGCAGCTTGTGGTCGAGATAAAGTTCCTGAAGCAGCTGCACGATGAAGAAGTGGCTGACCTGTTGAAGCAGATGGAAGATTCCAAAGTGACCATTGAATTTGATGAAGAGCGGCCCGATCTCGCCGCCTACCTGCGCAACATGCGGACAGAGATGGAGGCTCTTGCAGCCCGCAATGTCCAGGAGGCCGAGAAATTGTACAAGAACAAGTTTGACACCCTCAAAGAGCATGCCAGTAAGCATGAGGAGCAGATGAAAATCACGAAAGATGAGATCGCAACATTGCACGGGCAGCGGACAGACCTTCAGAGCCAGATTGACAGCCTGAGGGCTCGCAACACTGCTCTTGAACAGATGCTGGAGGGCATGGAAGTAGCCCATATGGATAAGGCGGCGAACCACAGGGAGGTTATCACTCAGTTAGAGACCCAGCTTTGTGAGACCAAGCTTGAGATGAACGAGCATCTCCAAGACTACCAGGAATTGCTGCACACCAAGCTCAAGCTGGACACAGAGATCACCACCTATAGGAAGCTGTTGGAAGGAGAGGAGCAGAGGCTGGGGATAACCAAAGATGACTGATTGTCTTGATATTTGGCAAAAAGAGCATTGTAGTGAGGAGCAAAAAAAAAAAAAAGCCAATTGTCAGATATTCTTTGAATTGGGGTAGTCAAGAAGGGGACTAAAACATCAGGGGCCATTTAACATAGTCCTTGGAAGTGGAGCTGAATTCTGTATCCATCTCTGTCGTAAGTAGATAAAAATAAAATCTCAGACTTTTCCTGAAAACTCACAAAAGTCAGCCA
The DNA here is from genome assembly GCF_030265065.1 of Corythoichthys intestinalis. Lineage (NCBI taxonomy): Eukaryota > Metazoa > Chordata > Actinopteri > Syngnathiformes > Syngnathidae > Corythoichthys > Corythoichthys intestinalis. The sequence continues at coordinate 4,964,003 of NC_080403.1, read as the reverse complement.
TTATAACGGATATCTCTGGCTCATTCCGGTGGCTGTTTATAGACAGATGTCCTGATAATTTGTCAAATTAACCTCGTATACTTACGAGACCAGAAATTTTTGAGATATTGTGGTCTATAGGGTGCCCACCACTGCTCCAAATTATGCTTTTTAAAATGTATCACTCATACTTCCATGGATCTGTTTTTAGGAAAAAGGTGATATTTCCGAATGATTGATATTCTAAACAAATGCAATTGAAGTAGTCTCTCCTCAATCTGCAATGAATTATTCAACAACAATTTGAAGTATATGTCCATCTATGATAACACTCTCAGGTATACATTTCTGGAAATGGTGTCATCCCCAGCCTAATCAATTTGCATCATTTACCCTGCCTGTCCATTGCCCCATTTTCCCAGCAAGTTCCCTTGTTACCCCAGTTTGTTCCCGGCCCTTAGTGCGTCATTTTTTGACACTGCTTCCGAAAATAGCTTCCCTTCCATTCAATTGCCTCTCCTCAACTGCTGCACCACCCCGCCTTACCCCATTTGTCATCTTTGGCAGTGTAATGTCTCCTTCATCCTACCTGATACCGCATTTCCTTTTCCCGCATGTTTTCTATCCTCATGGTGTTTCCGCTCGTCATGATGTCAGTCACTTACTTCAGCTTGACACATTTTTGTAGTGAGTGCTTCTCCTGAACAAAGTTTGGCTATTTAATCAAACCCTTCTGAGCAGCTGCAAACTAATAAAGATTGGAGTGAGTGCATTTAAAACAAGATATTGATTCTTGACCTCACTTGTGGGATGTGTTACTCTTTTCCAGCCAGTATATTTTGTCTTCTTGTTACAGTATCACTTTGTTAGTCGATGTATGAATTAAAGCAACACTAGGGAACTTTTCAACATTTATAAAATATTTTCATTAACAATTGTGATGATATGTCAACCGACAACAAGTTAAATGACATCTCTGTTATGGCCCGAGGGCGTCTGTATCACTTTCACTGGCATTAATTAACTTTGAGAAGGGTGGCAGGAACCCTGCCACACAAAAAAACTACAGATGGGCTGACTGCTGTACGGCATAAGTCACTTTTCCCATTCGTTATAAAGACTAAAGTCGGAGTGAACGGTTTCTTGCAAATTCTGCAAAGATGGCAGAGCAACAAAAGAGACAAAAAGTTTTGTTCAACGAGACAAAAAAAAAGAGGCTACCAGGATAAAAGGATACTTAATGATAAAGATTTGCCCGGCTTTCACTCGCTGGCATGACCCCCCCTCACCCGAACTCCTCGCTGATGAGTTCGGGTGAAGGAGGAGGGCCGGTGGGGGAGTACGGTACAAAATCAAACATTTCTTATTTTCAACATCATCATATGATAGTTTAGCCACAACTGGATTCATTACCTCATTACTATTCATCCTTCACACAGTCGCTGGAAACTGAAATGTCATTCAATCCAACTGCAGGCGACCAGGAGATCAAGATTTTACGATACTGTGTGTTACTGCTCATGGGAAATGCAGTCTTCCTTCGGGCAAACACTGCAGCTTTTTGTACACCTGCCGACCAAAACTGAAAGTTCGCTAGTGTTGCTTTAAGATAGATGTTGTCAATTACAAACAATATTTGGACTTAGAGTAAATTCTAATACTACATTAACCAAAAAATAATAGGTTTGTAAACTGCAGTTCGGGCAAAATTCATTTCACTCACCATCCTTGCAACAATCTTATAAGATTGTTTTTATGGTCAAATAAAAGTGCTCTAAAACGGTTTTGTTTACATTATTCTTCATACAGTAGTCTTTAATGTCTTTTACTAGGTTTGCAAAGCAATTTGCGTTCATACTTTCCAGAATATTGTTTTTCAAGCTATTTTAGTTGGTCATTTTGACTTGCCAATGCAAACAGCCCGATTTTCATTAATATAGAATGCGCTTGACTGGACCCAATTTTAATTAGTGGTGTCAAGCGTATAAGGGTAGATTTGTCTTTATTATTCCATCAAAAATTATATATATTTTCAAATTTAAAAAATAAACCCTCACTTTAACAAAAAAATGTCTGAATGCAAAAATATAGTTGAGAATCAAATAATGCATTTGAGCACTTTTTCTTTGATTGACAATATTTTCTTTGATAGAAGTGACGTTTTTTTGTTTGAAACAACTTGATTGACGTAATATTGTTTTGTGTTGTGAACAAACAAACTTTCAAACTTTTCACGAGACTAGTCAAAAAATATAGAAAACAACCTAAGCCTTGTTCGGAGCTTCGCATTTTTTTTTTTTTTTTTTTTTGATGAATAACAAGAAAGCCTTTTCGGAGGGGGAAGTTTTCAGAGAAGATATGATTGTTAGTGACACAATGTAATAATATTTATCTGAATGACTTTTGATGATCTGCCACTGAAGCCAACAGCAATTGGAATTGACTCCTACAATGTGGTGAAATTTTTTGTGGAGAAAAAAAGGTGCCATTAATGAAGCTAGCGTCGGTGACAATGGGTGGGTTCCCAGTAATTATCCCCCAGCAGTCTTTATTGCGCAATACAAAGGTCATCCAGACTACCCTAAATTTTGACATTACCTCTGTATCATTCACTAGGAGACAAAATGTGCAAATGGCATCTGTTCCAAAACCAAACAACACAGGATGTTTCGTATGCTTTTGGAGTTGTTGTCTGCGGAATATGTTGACCTCTTACTACACGCAGAAATCCAATGGCTTCTTTTGTCACTTCTGAGTGAAACCAAATATTTTATGCAGTCCAAGGGGAAGGACATAAAATGGATGCTTGATGTCTGATTTGTAACAGATCTAACTGAGAAACTCAACCAGTAGAATTGTGAGCTGAAAGGTAAAGGTAATATTGCTGCTCACATGATAAGTGCAATAAATCTATTGAAAGCAAAGAAACATTTGTTGCTGCATTTACAGAGCAAAAAAAATCCCACACTTTCCCGCTGTGCGGTCAGTGTTTTATGAAAATGGTTCTGACCCTACGGCTTTGGATAAAGTAGTAAACATGTACTTCCAAGTCATCAAGAGTAGAGGTGGGAATCTTGGGGAACCTCACAATTCGGTTACGATTTAGAGGCTACGATTTGATTATAAATAGATTATTGATGCATAAGCTTTTAATGTTTCGTACATTAGTTACAAAAATAGTATAAAAATCCTCTCAGGCTTAAATAAACAGCTATTTTAGTATCAAGTTAACAGTTCAAAATGGTAAATAAAATTAGTAAAGTCACATTATATCATCAGCTTTAAGCTACATTCAATCTTTAACAGAATAAATCGTAGCATTTCGCAGAAATATATTTTTATCCAACTAAAAGTGAACTCTGGTATAAATTAAAGACAATATGTACCACTTCAATAAAAATGGCTCAAAAAAGTGCATTTCTGCTTTAAGTTGTGTAAACATGAACATGTACACATCGAGTTTCCCTGAAGTACAAATAATTAATTCATTTGCTCCCGGAAACATATAAATACGTTCTATTTTTAAATACTTCACTGTCCCAAAAACGTATTTATACGTCTTTTGCGTTTTTTTTTTAAATAAGAAGCATAAATACCCTCCACTGTATCTGAGAAACAATAGAACAACACTCCAAACCCATTTTAAAGCAATAAAACTGGCCACTGGAGGGCAGTAGCACATTTTGCAAGACCAGGCAACCCGATTCAACAGCAGTGAACGGCCGGGCAGCATGGTCGGAGCGCTGGCGGCACGACGCCAGGCGGCGCTCCGACCGAACAAAACAACGAGAGGACGCCTGGAAGGCCAGGCGTTGGACGACTGCGCAAAACGGGTGAGACCCTCAGTAAAGCGGCTCGCCAAGCAGATCCCGCAGAAACGCAAAAATAAACCATCTTTGTGAGACAGACAACGATGAGGGAAAAGTTTACACGGCTGACGTGGCGACAACGGCGTCATCTCGGCGACAAACCGTCATCTCTCAGTAGTCATGTGTGAATACATTGCTACTTTGCTATCAAAAGCTCTGTTTGGCTGGTTGTTCAAGTTATTTTGTAAAAGGAAAACATTATTCAGATATTTGGGATGTCACTGAAGCAAAAAATAGCCGTGTTAAAGTCAAACTTATGTTTGAAATGTATGTGTTTACAAAAAGCTCATTTTCTCCGTTTTTTCATCAGAAATCGGAAAATTGCTCAAACTAAGCTATTTTCTAATGCTGATTTCTAAAGAATGGAAAGAGATATGAACTTACTTTTTTTCTGCTGAAAGAAGAGAGTCTAATCTTTCCTTTGGTGGGTTCCATGTTTATATAGCAATGGAACAGAATTTTCTATGAGCCTTGCAAAATCAGTCAAAATCCGGAAAAAACGGCCGGGAGCGAAGGGCCTTGCTCTGGTGAAAATGGCTGGGAGTGAATGAGTTAAAAAAAAAAAAAAAAACTCAAGTCCTTTTACATCCACACCTCAACAATATGCAGGACAGGTCAAGTGTGTTTAGCTGCTGAGAAAATTCCATGTTCTTGTATAAGAACAGGAGTTGATCCACATGCTCAGATGAAAGTGTGCTGCGCTGTGCATTGACTCCTGCAGATTAAAAAATCATGGTTCAGAGTAGCATGTCAGATGGCTAAAGTTACCCAGCTGGGCAGCGACAACCATAATAGCTGCGTTTTCTGTAACAACAGAAACGTCTTGTTTTTTTGCGATTTTCCATTCATTAACAGCACAGCTTAGCTGCTCAACCATATTGGCAACATTGTTCATTGCCCTTTTTTGAAGCACGTGTGTTTTTAGCTCCTAATCGGTTATGAAATGGTCTGTTACTGTAACAAACAATCTGGGGGCTACAGATGTCCACGCATCACACGTAACGGCCACTATCTACATTCGACAGCGATGACATGATTTCTACTTTCGTCTGCTTGTAGAGAGTCGGGACTGCCGTGTCAGTGAAACTGCGTCGGGATGGGATGACGTACCTCGGCTTGCTTTTAACATTCTTTGAAATCCCCTATTTTCTAGAAGAAGATTTTCTCGTAGAATCCAAAATAATTCCACACGTCTGCTTTTAAATTTATGGGAGCAGATCTGATCTCACGGAGAGGTTGGTTGGTTAGGTTAGCCATGCTTGTTGCTGTTTTGTATTGAGCGGCATGACTTGTGCATGTGTACTCTCAGTCCGTTCCTCATTGCGTCCCGAAGACTGCACTGACTGTGTTTTACTTCCGCTTTACTTGACATATTTAAATAATCGGGATATGGATGTTTGTGAATCATTCTCGAATCTTCCACGGCCAAATCGCGAATAATCTAAGAATATGAAATTTCACACACCTTTAATAAAGAGACTTGCACAGGAATTTGAAGACAGGTCCTATGACCTTGATCAACTGAAAACTCGTGTGTCATTCATTACAAATGACTTCATGCAAGTTTACATGACATCAACTGCAGAGAAGTAGGTGTTTTGTTCAACTCGGACATTGGACAGTTAGCCTAGTAAGAATTCGTAACGCTTCAAAATGACCTCTACCTCGAAGCAAAAATGTTGGGGGGCCTTGTGGACAAAGAAAAATACAGTTGTATATACACCACTTTTAAAATTGCCCTCCAGCTTATTTTTCCTATTTATGTGAATCAGCATTTTCTGACATGAACACAGAACATTCCTGACTGATGCACATTACAAAACTCAAGAGTTACAGTGTCAAATTATACACCAGACTATAACACACTGGTGCGTAGAATGCAATGCCAGGCCTCCCACCAATATAAATGAGCAGACAAACTACAGAGACAATATTTCCTTTAAAACATATCAATATTGCAAAAGGAATTTGGCAGAAAATATTAAAACATTCAGAATTGACTGTATAGGTTGTGACAAGAAGATGGATGATGCCTTTGTTGGAAAAATGTTACAACAGATGGTTGGCACAACAAGGACATCAGGTGTTGCTTTTCAAATACTGTTCCACATAAAAATAAATAACTTTCTTGTATAAATTATACATTTATTATGGAAAATAATTATAATAAGTGAGCAGTGCTACTAATGCTTTTTCTATCATAATTACTACTTAAAAATGATCCAAACATTCAGTGACTTGACACACCCAGGTGTAAGCAAATGTGGGACGTTGTATTGTTGAAATATCTAGTCTATTGTGACTTCAACATTTTGACTGTTAGTTGAATATTATTCTCAATTCGCAAAGTGTGCTGAGATTTTGAACGATGCAAAGTGACACCATCTGCAGCAAGATCATGTTGTAGTTCTTTGGTGGTGGTCTGTGGCATATCTTTGACCATTCACAACATCCATTATTTTTCCTGGCCTTCCACTTCTGGCCTTAAAAAGAATTGCCTTAGTGGTCTTCCATTTCCCTTTATTTTGGAAACTGACAGCTGAAATGTCAGTTAGCTTTTTTGTATCCTTCCCTTAAATCTTAATGCTGAAAAATATTTTCATTCAGATCATTTGAGAGCTGTTTTGAGGCCCCCATTTTGCCACTCTTCACTTGGGATTCAGAAACACAACATGCAGTCAGCCACCTTAAATACATTTTCTCTTGATTGCATGCATATTTCTGAGCAGTTTAATATTTTCATAAGGTCTCATGGCAATCTTGGTTTCCAATTAACTAGTGCTAAGAAGTTAACGTGTATTCGAATCAACCAAATTATGAGGCTACACAATTTTTGCACCTGTGTAATTTTTCATGCATATTGCACATCTTCCTTTAGTCTTATAACATAGTTTCAATTCTGAAATGTTACTCTGTCAATCAGATTTTTTGATGTATCAAAATTAAGTTGTTGATCCAGACACCCAAAGATTCATAAATGAAAATAATGGGAATTGTCAGGAGTGCCCTAGCTTTTTCTCAGCACTGTGTCTCGAATCTTATTCATGAGTAAGGTATAAAAGGAGAATGAGATCGATACTTTTTTTCTTCCAAATTTCGGAACTTAAAATGTAGGAGTGGGAACCTCAGGGCATTTCACGATACGATACGATTCGCGATACAAGGCTCACGATAACGATTATCTCACGATATCACGATACAGCGATTATCGATATATTGGTCAGAAATTGGATACATGATATTCTATGATACAACTGTTGAACGAAAAGAAAAAAAAAAGATATTTCAAAATAGAAAAAATACTGTTTAAGTCATTTATGAAACAGTGACACCTTTTCTGTGCAACATTGCTGTAAAATATATATCTACTGCAAATTGTGCACCTATACATATAGAGGAAACAAACCACAACCACTGATATCTCTTGGAGAGATCATGATGAATGGCACCCTTAATTTCTTTAAACTTTTAAATCTTTAAAAAAAAAAAAAAAAGTGCTGCAGGTGTCAGTCAGCAGTTGAGCTTGGAGTGGGGCAATGATAAAATTGGTGGGTCTTTTCTTCGTATATGACCTTTGTTGCCAAAAGTGTTGGTTTGAGCACTTCCACTATCTGCTTCAGCATTTGAGATGTCAGACTTGGTCAGTCACAGTCTTCCTCACCTTAAAAACAACAAAATAAAACAATATTAGCTACCACATAGCTTTTGAGTTAAAATCCTGATTTTTTTTTTTTTTTTTTTGTGCTGGAAGTATTGAATTAGAAAAAATATGAATTGAATGTATAGAAATTAAAAATGCAACAATTACCTATTTTTAATATGTAGGCTACATTAATTATCATGCACATCACTTTATATATCTTGGAACCTATTCAAACCATTTTAATAGCTTATTGTATCAAAATGGCAGTAATAACAGTTTTGTGTAGTAAACTACATGGAAAGTGGTTCTAAATAATATCAGATCTGTAAATTAATGCGGGCTTGTTTGATATTCATTTTCATCCAGTTTAGGCTCCTGGTTTATTTTATATCATTCAACACCAAATGCCATCAAAATAATACATGTAAATTAAAAAACAATTACATTGCAAAACTTTCTTACCTCAAGTGATGAAAGCGAAGCAGTGAAGAAATCCGGTGTGCACTTCGTCACCAGCTCCCAGTGAACCTTATTTTTGTTGGACAATTCTTGCATAAAGCAAAGTCCTTGTTCACCTTACTTCCTTTTTTGTTGGTGTAAAATCTAAAGTGTGTCCCCATGTGTGATTTGTAGCAAAGTTTCTCTCATTTTTTCCTCCACCGTTCTCACGAAGCTTTTTTATTTTTTCAACCCACTTGGAGCTTCCTCTCTTCTTCTCCAGACGACTTGTGCGCACTTGACCTTCACCGCCACTCCCGCGCGCCCCTAGTGGACCGCCGAGGAATTGCTCAACAAACATTGAGCAGTTTACAGCATCCATACTCCATTGTATGGCCAATATGTTAAATAAAGTATCGATACCTGACGGGAGCATATCGATTACCAATCGGGTTGGAAAGTATTGCGATATATCACTGTATCGAGATATTGTCACACTCTTATTAAAACGATAGTAGAGAATATTTTTTTGCATTGTAAAAATTTTGGTTGGGTTTTAGTAGTACGTACTTGGTTGAGTATTAGAACTCCGTGCCTTGTGTTACACTGGGCGATCTGGCCCCAAAAAATTATTTATTTGATCTCAATTCATTTGACTTTTTTTGTTTTTCTCAACTTCATTTTCCTATTTATATATATATTTTTAAACTACAGCGTACCTAAAATATTTCTTCAAATATTAAGTAATAAATATCAACATCAAATTATTTTCATTGAATGCTTTATCCATCATAAACAACGTTTGTGAGTCCAAATTTTGGTGTGTGTATAATTAAAAAAAAAAAAAAAAACGACAAACTGCCCTTTCAGGGATAATGCATGCAGACACTCTGGAGAAATGTTTCATTTTATAGTTAACATTCTTTGAATTGTCCATCTTTTTCTATAGTAATGATTGACAGTGACAGTTTATTAAAGGGACTCTCCAGTGGACGTCAATATTAATGAATGATTTGATTGGTTCAAAGACCACTGTACTGTATTTTTGCTGCTGAATGTGACAAGATTCCACATTAATCAGGGATTAAATAGCATTATTTATAACCTCTAACTTGTAGTTCATCCAAAATTGGGGCTTAATGCCCATGAATTCTAATCCTATGAATCCTCCCTTGTTACCCTTTTGTTGTATTGCCTTACATGTCAGGTAGTGTATGGACACTTCTCCAAACAGCAATGTACAGCCCATGCCACATTGACAACTTCACCTAATTTTTGTGTGTGTGATGCTGGAACTAATGATCTCCCGATCAAATATTTTTGCACCCAAGTTCGAGTCACTTAATTTTGAGGATCTGCCGATAGTCTCGATCCGATACTGAAAAAAAAGATGTAAGGAAAAATGCTTGTCTTGATTGAATGCTTTGAGTGAGTTCATTCAAATCCACTCAGACTGCCGAGAATAGCCGCTTACTTACACGAGCACAATGACTTGTCACTGCACACTACCGCTAGTGTTAAACAAGCTAAACGATGATTGACGCATTTGGCGCCTTTGAAGGTAGCGCTCTCAAGCTTCTCTGGCAAGATCAAACCTTAGACGCCTGTCAATCATCGTGAACTTTAACAAGCTAACTGCAGTGCACTGCTGACCGAAAAAGCAGCAGGAGGGGGAGTGAGAGGCTGTATGAGCATGCAGCAGAAAAACATGAATAACATTTTTTAATTAAAAACACGATCCTCTGAAAATTTGCGCAATTGGCCCGATTTCCAATCACGTGATTTGATCGAGGGAACCCTAGTTAGAACTACTTACGGTTATGCTCGAAATTATTTAACCGCCACTGCCCGATAGTGTTGTAGCGAAGCTGACATTTATTTTTTATTTCTAATTTTTAATGAATAAAGAGATTCAATAAGGACTAAGGTTTATAATAGAAACATGCAATTCTCAAGTGACACTACAACATTCAAAACACTACACTGCAGTGGTGTTAAATAATTTTTCACACAACTGTGTTAGTATAACAAACCCTGGCTTGAGCTAACAAATCTGAATTTTTATCACCAAAATATTGTTTAACTTCATAGTTGCTAACTTACCGCGCAAGCTATTTCCATTTAATTAGTCATTACCCATAATATTATCCTTTTGAAGAATATGATGTCTAATGGAATGCAATACATTGCATTTGTACTTGTGTAGTACAACAAATGTTCCATATGGTAGATCTGTGACCAAGGTTTAGGGGTTATTTACATATAGTTAACGTGCATTTTATCTTTAAAAAATATTTAATGTTTTGGTTACTGCAGGATGCGGACAAGAATATCATCAAGTGGCTAAAGGAGAAGGGTCGCCTTGTCAACTCTAGCTCTTTCAAGCATAGCTACCCATTCTGCTGGAGGTGAGAATACATTTACTAGCTTTTTGTAACTACTGACAACCGACAATTGGAAATATAGGTCATATTAAATACAGTGTCATTTAGCTGCAGAAAAGTGTGTGACGACCTATGAAGTCTCAGTACAGTTTCTGTCAGCAGTGTCGAAATGTACTGCAGGGTCAATAATGCTTTGCGGTCTGCGCAGAATCAATTCATAGTCAGTGTGCAAGCACAGTCATAACCTTTCAAGGTCCCACATTAGCAGAACTTCAATTCATTAGCTTCTCTCTGAGCAGCAGTAGGATTAATTAAGACCACCATATTCAGCATTGTCAAGGTACGAGTAGATGTTGGCTCCCATACACTGAAAGTCTTTAATTATTAACCCCTCATTACTTGTGTTGTGGGTTGTACTTAGTGTGTTTGGGAAAAACGATTGTATATCAATACAACTTACTAGCCCTCACTGGGTAATTTTCTACTGCCCATGGTTTGTTTGTTTTTAACTGGTTAATATACTTGCAGGTCAGATACCCCCCTGATCTACAAAGCTGTGCCCAGTTGGTTTGTCCGTGTGGAGCACATGGTACAGAAGCTTCTGAACAACAATGGACAGTGTTATTGGTAAGCCTTTATTTGAAGGGGGTACTCACACTAGGTCAGGTCATATTGGTTGGAATATATTTTCAAGGTGTCTGGAAAACCAGTGGTCGAGCACTTGGCCATTCATGAAAACAGTTGCCAAACCCTGTACACTTGCCCAAGAGTTTAGTCGGATCCGCCACATCACTCGTTGTGAAGCCTGCGTGAGATGTATCATAAAATAACTTCACTTATTCACGGTAACGGGCACTTTGCCTAATATAAATACAACTACACTAAAATACAAAGTTTGAAACAAAAATAAGACCACTACACATTGATTATGCATGGGCCCATGTGTGCACAATGTGTGAAACATGATTATAATAAGACAATAGGGCTGAATAGAACTTTTTGAAATAATACACAATCAAAAATGCATAAATTAAATAGCACATTGTACTATGTCACTCTATATATGTCACTCCTGTCACAAAGTTTTTGGACATAACTGTGACATTGCACAACAGAAATGCACAGAATATTTTGTAAAAAAAAAAAAAAAAAAAAAAAAAAATTAAAATTCTGAGGCATGTATTGCCACTTCATGCAATCTGCTGTCATATTTTTAAGAATTACCGGTTCTTTGTGACATCTGCCGCACTGCCACAAATGACTAGTTTTACCAGAATCAATGCACAGTGTTAACAAAAAGTAATCTTTATCTAGGAGCACAATTTCCTATTTTAAAAAAAAAAAAAAAAATTAAAAAAAAAATCAAAAGCTTGCTCTGCCCGCTGGTTATTCATCACTGTCACGTTGCACTAGAGACATAAATGGAGTTCAGTTTGCAGTGGACTCAGTTACATGCAGTTGCACTACTATTTTATACAATACAAATTTATACTACAACAAATAATCAGGAAAGTTATCGTGAAGCGTTTTAAATAAAAATGTCCCTCGGCGATATTGTAGTGAAATACCTAAGATTCATGCATTATTCATTATTTTACAAATCAGTGTTTCCTCTAGGACCGGGGTCCTCAATTAGTGGACCGCGGTCCACAACCGGACCATGGCACACCTCTCTGCTGACCCAGAGCAAATGGCACTTTTGAGGAAAGATTAAAAAAAAAAAAAAAAAAAAAAAAAAAAAAAAAAAAAAATTTACCGTAATTTCTGGACTATTGGGCGCCCCTGATTACAAGCCTCACCCAGTACATTTTTAAAGGAAAAACCATTTTGTACATACATAAGCCTCTCCTGCCTATAAGCCGTGTGTGCCCACTTAGTAACAAGAGACATTGACAAAGAAATACAGTTTTCAAACGTTTAATAACACACCTTAACTTTTCGTTTCAAACAGCGCCGGCAAACACGGCAGTTATATAGCAGCGGCACGGAAGTCGCATAGCATCAGCATCGAGGTGCAGCTCTAATTGTGCTGGTTAATAAAAACATAAAAGTCTTTGTTAGCAATCTTCATCTTCCTCCTGTGCATTCAAACCATGAAAGTCTTCACCCTCAGTGTCGGATATGAAGACGCTCAGATACACTTCGCCACGCACGCACCTACTCAGTCTCATCTTCGCGTCGCCTTCAATGTCTCCCATAATGAGGCATATTCACTCCCAGCCTGTGCCGTCCTCCTCGCAGCAGACTGGCCCCTTAAAGCCCGTTGGTGATGGCGGACTCTTTCACAGCGCTTCACGCTGCCAGGCTCCCCCGGCAAACTTGTACAAAAACTGCTCTTCGCATGCGGCGGGTCTTGGCAAACGATCTCTCGCCGCTCGTCATCAAAGCGTCCCATACAACTCGGATGGCCAATTTAATTTCTTCTAGCATTTTCCATGATGCAGGTCTGCCAATTCTACTCATGCACAAAGACGAGGGTCCGCCACCTCTATTCATGCACAACGCACAAAGTTAAACTACCGGTAGTAGTGCAAACTAGCGTCTTCCTCGACACATATATTCCACGCGTCTCACTCACATTCCATGCTCGAGTGCTCCTGGCGGCCGTCAGAAAAATACACAAATTGGCCGCATCATTGCACACGCCGCAGGGCCCAAAATGAGAGAAAAAAGTAGCGGCTTGTAGTCCGGAAATTACGGTAATCTTTTTTTTCAACATACAGTATATCATTTGTATGAATCGCCGATATATTGCCATGCCCTACTATTCTATCGCTAAATTCTTACATTTTTTGTCAAATATCTTTCGTGTTCCCACTTCTGTTGTCATCTCTATGAAAACGATAAACTGATTGGCTGAGAGAGCCTTCATGGATGTGCTGATTGACTGAGAGAGCGTGCATGGATGCGCTGATTGGCTGAGAGAGCCTGCATGCTGCTAGCTAGAGTGGATGGACCGCAGCAATGTGAAACACGAGTCGCACCCGGCACTTTGCAATCTGTTTATATGCCAGTGGAAGACAGAATCTAACAAAATGTCATGCTCAAAGTTGATAAAGAGAAGGAAAATGAACAACGAAAATCGCCGTTTCAATGAGGAATGGACTGACAAATATGCGTCCCATTTTACCAACTGCAAGTACGTAACCTATGTGCTTCATATGCTTAAAGGCAATTGCGCTGTTAAAGTGAAAATGTGAAACGCCATTATGTTAAAGAGCACAGCTCTTTTGAAGAGAAGTTTCCTCCTAAACCAGAATTGAGAAGGCAAGAAATTAACAGGTTGAAGCAGTCATATCAAGAGTCAAGGAAGGTTATTGTTAAATCTATGACACAACAACAAAATGCAATGGAGTGCTCACTCTGAGTGTTGTGTGTGTTGGCCAAATATAAGAAGCCGTTCTCTGATGGAGAAATAATAAAAGAGTAAAGTGATGGAAGCATTGTCCAAAGGAAAAGAAAAGGAGGAACTGACAACAAAAATCAAATCTCACTCCAGATTCATCAACCACAAGAAGCACTGAAGTACTGGCTGATGATTTGAGTAAACAGCTTTGTGACCCTCAAATTTCATTTCTCTCATTGAGCAGTGATTTAAAGTTACTGTCAATAATTATTTGTTTGCAACTTAATGACAGAGCTAGTGATTTAAGTTCTGAACATGGGAACCTGTACTGTACTACTTGTACATGTTTTCTTTTTTGTCCAGCAGTGTTTTACAGTTACAGAATATACTGTCAATAGTTGTGTTTACACCTCAATGACAGATCTTGTCAATTATTTAGTGTTCATGTGTAAACATTGTATTTACATGTTTTTTTAATTTAATTTTTTTTTTTTTTTAATTTTAAGTCAAGAAAATGCTTTGTCAATTTATTTTTATTTAAACAAAATGTGCATTGTATTTTTGTTTGGGCAAAAGAAAACCATCTTCGACCTGCCTTGTACTTGAACGTCATTAATAAATGGACCCATACTTGTATGAAAAAAACAATTGTGGACCTTCAAGATTTGTATTTGAGGACCCCTGCTCTAGTATTTCTTTGTTTTGTAGTGTGAGCTGGCATTTAGGGGAGTTTGGCAGTGTAAACTAGAGATAGACTGATATAGGTTTTTCAGGACCAATACCGATTATTAGTAGTTAAAGGAGCCGATAACAGATTTTTGGAGCCGATATTCATTTGCCGTAAAAGTGTAAAATTTGCCGTAAAAATTGGAATAATGCAAACACTGAACTTCATTGAAATACCTAAAGCATGTTTACTGAATCGCACAAATTCAAAATAATACCTCCTGAAGTGCCTGAATTTCCTAGACTGAGAAACCTCTCTTAAAACTGAATAAAAGGTTAAATAAATGGCTCTGATTTTTTTCTGCAGAAAATACATTGGCACTACCTGTAATACAAAAACATGTCTAGACTAATGGACACTATTCACAAAAATAACCAACATATAACCCAGTTTTAAATTGATTTTTTTCATTTTGCCCGATCGGAATTTAAAAAAGGCCAAAACACTGCAAACACTAAAATAAAATTCTGTACATGCATGATGTTAATCGGTATTGCAAAATGTGTAAAAGAAGTAAACATCTGCATTAAGGCTCACTGACCAAGTGGTATTACCCCAGGTGCTCCCAATGCTCTTTTCTGTGATGGTGGTAATGGGACTGTCAAACTGAGATGAATGACTTGCCGCTAGGAAGGTGAAGCGTGTGTGTGTTTGTGCACGCACATACATCTGTACAAAGAGCGAGAATGACACGCATTACTGTAAAGGATATATTCATTTACTTTGCCGCGATAGTGGTACAGTTAATTTCACAACAACCACCTTCTATATGTATGTACTTCAAATGAATTGACATTTAACATGCTTGGAAAGGAGCAGATATGTAATAAGTCATATATAATAATAAATATGTCCCTCGGTATATTCATTTCGAGTGATGACGTGACTTGCGGTCTCCCATTTACTCCAAAATGGACCTGAAGGGGTGCCATTCGTTTGTGCTATGTTTGTGCTCGTGTTGTTGTTGTGCTCTTGTTATTGAGAGAGTTGGTACGCTTCGTCAGCCATGACTGAGTTGCTGCAATGACATACCGCAAGCAACACATCACTTTTGCTCATTAATATTCATGACGTTAGCAATTGTGGCTAGGCAGGTCAACCTCCCGTTTGTCCCCAATAGTAAATGAATGGAAATAATGTACCAACGAGATGTTTACTGAGGAAAACCTACCAATTCTGTCCAAATAAATGATGTCCCTGGTTCCAAATTCACTAGTATAGATGTGGAAGGACATACAAATGTTCAGTTAAATAGATGGCTTGAGTTTCGAGGGCTGAAATAGATGAGCCGACCTGTTTCAGAGTTAGCTCTTTTATTGACACCTTTTTCTTGCGTGCTATGCCTTACGCCACTGACACGGCTGCTATGGAACTTGTAGAAACGACTCTAGACATTATGACATATGAAGGATGTTTTCTTCATTAGTTTCCCAAAACCAAAATCTCCACTGCCACTTTATGCATTGCCTTACGCCACTGACAAATGACATTCTCCTGTTTCAACAATGTCCTTTAACTTCTTATATATTATATCCTCCGGTTGTCTAATGTCTCTGACCTACTCGGTGACAGCCAACGAACACTTTAAATTTTTTCATTAATAACAAATCTTAATTCTATAATGTATTCATGCTTCCCCCTCACTAAAGTTGTTTTTTTACAACAGAAACGGTAACAGTGGCAGTCAACTACCATTTTAATTTTTTTCAGGTCATTCATTGTCAAACAGAAGTGGCACGGCAAAACGCCACACTAAAAAATAAGTAAAAATATCAAAATGGCTTACCTCTTCATCCTCTAAAGGACCATGGCCCCCAACAAAAAGTTTACTGCATATGAAATGTGAATTGCCTCACCTTGCTGGCGTTAAACTTGTCTTTTGGACGTCTGCGCAAGTTGATCAATTGTTCACACAGGGTTGGTCGCCAACGGGCTTACACTCATAAGAGATTCACACGATTACTGGGTTCTAGATCACAGAACTGATTTGTGTACACTCTACCCCTTTCAATCACTTAGCTTATAGACACCTCCACCCCCATTCTCCTCTTTCACTGGCCAATAGGCCCCCACATGGTGTAAACCGGAAATACATCTCGCTGACGATAGCACCAGCATATTAGTAACTAGTTTAGATGTTCAATGTATTTCTAGTTGTTGTTTGTGTATGTGTTTCTTTTCCTTCTTCTCTTGTATTTCTTTTCTTCTGTCCCCCCATAATCCCTTCCTGTTCGCTGCTTTGTCATAATAAAAAGGTATTTTGAATGATCACAATGGGAGTATGTCAGACTCTCAATGTGAAACATTAAAACTGTTCAGAATCCGGGCACTTAGACTTCCATTCTCTGTGTCAAACAGCTGAACAGGACAGGTTTAAAAAAAAAAAAAAAAAAAAAACTTGTCTTTTGGACGTCTGCGCAAGTTGATCAATTGTTCACATTTTTTCTTCCGAGTTTTTGGTTTTGGGAAACGTATGAAGAAAACATCCTTCATATGTCGTAATGTCTAGAGTCGTTTCCATAGCAGCCGTGTTTGATCGGCATGTTCTTTTTTGAAAGATTACCGGAGAAAACAAGCAGAAATATAATGGATTGTATGCGAGGGCGTGTGTATAATGTCCCACTTCCGCGTTACAATGGCGACGTCACGGTCGAAAAATAGCATTCCTGCGGTACGCTATTGACGTCATAACTCGAAATTAATATCTCAATATCCATAAAACAATAGAAGCACAAATGTAGCATAAATGAATGGCACCATTTCGGGTCCATTTTACAATAAATGGGGGGCTGCGTGACGTCATCACACAAAAGTAATATCTCAACATCTCATCTATATAATGTAAAAGCTCGGTGAAAGTTTAGGTTTAGAAAAAAGTATTGAGGTTATTGGACAGATTTTACTGTGTCCTTTAATGCATGTGCATCACAATTATTTTCACTCACCTATGCAATCAGACAGATTATAATAATAATCATAATAATACATTTTATTTCTAAAGCGCTTTTCAATCCACACAAAGACGCTTCACAAGAAAGATCACAATAACAACAAAACAATTATAAAATTAGATTAAAGCAGGATAAAGATTAAATAAAATTAAGAGGTAAATATAGAACAGAGCTAAGGATCCGGGTGGGTAAGAAAGAGTAAATGAAGACCGGGGGGTACGGAGTTCCAGAGCTGGGGGGGCCAGTGACTAAAAGCTCTGGAATCGAAGGTGGAGAGACGGACACGGGGGAAGGAAATGTGGAGGATGGAGGAACATTGTGATTAATATGTGGCTGGCAAGGGGGATTTTTTTATATTATGTAATCAACGATTAGACACAGTGTTAAGTATTGAATAAAGTATTGATCTAAACCACATAAGATGCATGCATTTATCTTATTTGCTATGGGGTGTCTGTTGCTTGGTGCCCTGCTGTCAGAAGTAGCAAATGTGCACATTGTATACTATTAACTTTTCAACCTTTACAAAATTGGTCTAAATGCAGTAAAAGCCTGTTTCTAAATGGCTTCCAAATTTCTCCCCATAAAACATTCTGTCACTTGACACTTCATGTCGTCGCATTGTGCCTTCCTTCTCCCATGAACTTGTGCAGACTGGGACGTCTAGGCTGGAGGTCCTGAGAGAAGTGTCTGGGGAAAAAAAAAAAAACATCTCGCACAGAGTGCATGAGCAGGCTGGGGTTTTCACACTTGTCAGGCCGACTAGCAGGGCTCTAGCCTGCTACGACCAAAGGGAAATACGAGAAGGAGAAAAGACTATTGACCGAGAACCAGCTCAAGGAGAGTGATGCCTAGCACAGAGCAATCCGACAGGGTGCCTCTGTATTAGCCTGTCAAGCCAGCCTGAATTTCGCAATGTACAAAATACATGGCAAGTCAATCTGGTGCTCTATGGTTTCAGTTGGTTTTCCACTCCGGTCCAATATCAACAGATGAATCACAGCAAGCGAGGCGGGACGTTGGCTGTCGCTCCCCTTCATGACATATCACAATCTGTTTTTCACTCCTGAGTTTTGGAGGGTGTTGTTTCTGTATATCCGAAGAAAAGGCTGCTGTAGGGGATAGGACTTTTTTTTTTATGTGATCTATTACTGCTTGTACAACGTAAATTATTGTTTGATGCGCCACACAACACCACATTTTGCACAACTTTTCCTCACCGAGTCGAAGTCGGACTTAACTGTGCAAATCTTTCTGATGTTAAGCGTTTGTTCTCTTTTCAAAAACAAATACTGTACATGACATGACACCATGTATTGTACTCTTTGAGATTTTTCAATGGGGAAAAATTTGACACTTCATATTGTTGCTTCCAGAAACGAAAGGAAACAACCACACAGATCTTCATAGATGAACACTTATTACTCCTTTAAAGTGCCAGCAAGAGCCACAAATGCTGTTCATGATGTTATATACTAGGGATCGAACGATATGTTTTTTTTTTCAGGACCGATACTGATTACCAATTTTTGTAGCCGCTATTCATTTACAGTATAAGTGTAAAAATTGCCGTAAAAAAATTGAAAAATGCAAACACTGAACTTAATTGAAATGCCTAAAGCATACTTATTGAATCACACAAATAGGAAATAATTGCTAATAATAGGGGGTGGCATGGTTCAGTGGCAGAGTAGTCGTTCCTCAACCCAGAGGTTGTGGGTTCGATTCTCCGCCCTGATGCCTTGTCTAAGTATCCTTGAGCAAGGTGCTAAACCTCACGTTGCTCCTGGTGCTGCGTCACCAGTAGGTAAATGAGGCAAGGGCGTTGGTTTGGTCTCAATATTGGTAGGGGCGATATAACAGCATAACCTGCATGTCAACTTTTTGCTGGGGACAGGACATTAATAAGACCAAACAGATTGGGTGAACGGCGGTCAAGGCTACATTTGCGGTCAGGGCTACATTTCTCACCGATAAGAAAGTAATTAACTGATAGGCTAAATTTGATGCAAAATAAATCTGTATTGACTTAACTTTCACACTGCAAATTTACAGTATAACGTCTTAATCTAATAATTTTTCTTAAATCTAGTTGAATAATTTTCCCAATCTTGTTTTGAGTGTTAAAGGCTAGTTAGCAGATTAATGCGTCAGATTCTTCCACTTACTTTTAGTAAATATTACTATTTGTTCTTATTAAACCAGTACTTCTCAAATAGTGGGGCAGGCCCCCCCAGGGGGGCGCGGAGCGACGCTGGGGGTGGCACATGTGATCTTGGTGAACATACTTTTTTACCGTACTAGAAGAAAGTGTAATTTCACATCCACTCAGTGGGTGGCAGTGCCACTCTCATTTTCAGCGTGTGCGCAATATTTTTGAACCAAATAAGAGCACACAGCAAAGAGCACTGGATATATTAAAAGCTAAAACAAGGAAATATGATGTATGTAGCATTTGGCTTTGACTTTTAGTACAGTGGGAGACGAGAAAGGCCAGTCTGTTTACTTTATCTAAAAATGTTTGCTGCGGATAGCAGGAAATATTTTTTTCAGCCAAAACGTGCCGAATATTGCCAACAATCCTCCTGCTATGTCAGTGTTACATCACTAAACCAGCGAGCACTGTCACCATCATATAATGTGGCATACCAAGTTGCTCAGTGCATAATAACCCCACATCATAAGAAAGGAGCTGATACTGCCTGCAGCAAAAATAAAAACTGTCCCTCCGTCCAATGACAATGTCGTTTTTATCCGATTATATTTTTTTTATTTTTCGGCCTAATTGTTTGGCATATTGTCCTCGTGAGTTAATGTTGCTAATCAATTTGAATTTAATATTATTTATTGATTTTATTAAGTTTTATTTTTTAGTATCAAACGGTCAAAAATGTATCCTGAGTGTATTTTTACAGTATGGATTTTTTTTTATTATTTTTTTTTTTTTTACACTTGTAAGTTGATCTATATTACTTTTTTCTTTAATATTAAGAAGAACACATTGTTATACAGACGTGTACTTATAATAAGAATTTTATATACAAATGACACTACAGTATATTTAAAGTGGCGGCAGAGAGTTGGGGCGCGGAACGTTTACATCTTCGGGGGTGGGGGGGGGGTGGGGAGCATGACGGAAAATAATTGAGAAGCACTGTATTAAACCCATATATCTAAAAGTCAAGTTTTTCACCTAAATCAAGAAAAAAAAATGCTTTCAAATAATATTTTGAACAGTATCTATTCTTGAATTAAAAACATTTCTGACAAACAAGTTTTTTAAGATTAAATATACAAACGTTTTGCTTAAAATAAGTCCATTAAGCTTGTTTTCAGATAGCTATTTTTCTTATTTCAAGAAATCTGAGTAAAATTTACTTGAAGTACTAGCAGATAATTTCAGTTGTAGTAGATTTACAGATTTTTTTCCCCAGTTTCAAGGAGGGAGGTTTTTGCAGTGCATATGTATTAGTTCAGGTGATACACCGTTCGATACAAACCATTGTTTTCAAAAACTACTAAAACATTTTGAAAACTTCCAGAATGAGTGTCTGGATTTTATTAGCAAATTTAAATTGCATTATTTGAACACAAATTATATTAACATACACAAGAAATACAAACTTGCTAATCATCTGTTAAGTATCCAGGGATGCCAAAAAATAAACATTTATCATAATCTACTCAAAATTGTCTATCTTCCTTCAGTGAAAACAGTACTGCTTTTGTCCACAAGCACAGCTAAACTCAACAAAAAATGAAATCTCCTTTGGGCTGCTTTAAGACCACATGAATATAATAAAAATGAAAACTGGGGAGAAGGGCGTTCACTAAATTTCTTACAGTTTAATTAACGTTAACTGTAGATAGCATCCAGGAGGATATTTCTCTCAAAAGCAGCTTCGTCCTCGAGTTTGAGAAATTCGCACGGATTAATGTTATGCTAACTCTGATTAAAAAAATAATAATAGCAGTGTGTTCCCAGCCTACACAACATTTACGTTTTTACATTACTTACAATGGCTGCTGCTGGCGGGAAAAAAAACTTCTAATATCCCTCGTCTTCGAAGGGGCCGGAGGAAGCGGCATGTTGTCGGGGGAGGGGGGTGAATGTGTGTGTGGGGAGGAGGGGGGTGTCGAATTATCAGCCAATCAAATGTGTGTTTGAGGGAAAAAATGGACTGGCACATTCTGTAAGTGTAAAGGGGTCAATGTACTGTAACTGAACATAATTAAAGTACTGTACTGAAATTCACTGAATAATGAAAGGGTCAATTCTATCCTTACAGCATATGGAAAAGACAATCTGAATTACCAATATAACTGAAATCAATATATAATGCATATAAGGTTGCTTAAAAGTTGGTGGGGCCAATTTGAGCTTCCTGAAAAGTTGGTAGTGCTATGTCCCTACCGTCCCTATGCAAACCTACGCCCTTGAGATGAGGATGTAGTGTGAAGCGCTTTGAAGGGCCTTAAGAGGTGGGAATGCGCAATACAAGTGTAACTCCATTTACCCTTTAACCAGTCATAGGATGGTGTGAATACTAGTGTAGGAGACAGCAGGCAGGAGAGAGAGGCGTGGGTACATTTGTAATATCAGCCGGTCGGATTTTTAAAAAAGGCCGTCAAATTTCCAAATATCGGCGCCAATTATCGGCCTGGCCAATAAGCGGTCTATCTCTATTATATACGCTTACTTTTAATCATCTCAGCTTTTGTGATTTCTATGAGCGATTTGGAACCGATCTCCGTGGTTGTCATGAGATTTCACGCAAGTTTAAACAAACTGAGTCAAAATCATGTAATTCAGTGAAAATATTAACTTTACAGTAGAGCTGTCAAAATTATCGGGTTAATGGGCGTTAATTAATTTTTTTAATCAATCACGTTAAAATATTTGACAAAATTAACGCACATGCCCCGCTCAAACAGATTAAAATGATAGCAGTGTAATGTCCGCTTGTTACTTGTTTTTTGGTGTTTGGCGCCCTCTGCTGGCGCTTGGGTCCAAATGATTTTATGGGTTTAAGCAAAATGAGTGAGCATGGTGTAATTATTGCCATCAACAATAGCGAGCTACTAGTTTATTTTTTGATTGAAAATTTTACAAATTTTAATAAAACGAAAACATTAAGAGGGGTTTTAATATGACATTTCTATAACTTGTACTAACATTTGTCTTTTAAGAACTACAGGTCTTTCCATCCATGGATCACTTTAACCCTTTAACACCGAACGTGTCGGCAGCGACGCGTTTACGCATCTCGTCTTTGAAGCTTCGTCACGCTGTAATTACGTCACCCACGTGCCGCTGGTTGGTCTCATTTGAAAGTGCGGAAGTTGATGTCCACACCAGTTTTTATTTGAAGTCAATCGACAAAGAAAAACGGAAGATAATGTCATTTGAGTTTTATAGTTTTATTGCACTCATAAATATGCATTCAAACACTGCATGGACCATGTATCCATCTCCATATTTCCATCATTTCTTGTCCTTTTTCAAAACCAAAAGCAGCACAAAAGACTACCTATCCAAAGAGCCGTTGTGATGTCAAGAAGGACGAACCGAATGTGATCATTTTTAATAAATTTCCGAGCGAGGCGCCAACTATTGAAAGGGAGGCATGCGAAAAAAGAAACGGCCGGTTGGTTTGAGCGAGCGACTTTGAAACGTGCAGAATGAATCTAAAACTACATTTAGCGCAAGCTAATGCATTATTTCATTAACTCAAGTAAGAAGATGAGCCGTATTTGTTGTCTTTCTTTACATGAGTCGGCGTCTCGGCGAATAGAAGTGACGGCAGCGCGCAAACGGCGAAAGAGTAGGCTGTGTGACGTTGTGTGTGACGCAGCTCCGTGACCTGTTCAAGCTTTATTGAGTGCGCAAAAAAAAAAAAAAAAAATCTTTATTGGGTTGCATGCCTGCAAATTTTGAATTGAACTGAACTACTTGTCAATATTTTTTAAAATACTTTTTTTGAATGTTATTTTTTTTTTTTCTTTACTATAATCTTTTCAATTTTTATGTAGATGTGTGTTCGACAAGCTTCATTGCATGTAGGCATATACTTTTGATAAGGTGATGGGTACAACACCTAACTTCACAGAGATATCCTCCAAAACCTTTTTGTGTTAGATAATATACATAATTTTTTTCTCACTATTTTGCACTGTAGATAACCTGTTTTGACCATAGTATGTGTATAGGCCGAAAACGCCTATGAACATACCTGCTGTTTGTGTTGAATTGTCAAACATAAAACTATTCAATCTTATTTTTTTCTATTGAATGTTTATCCTAACAAGTTGAATAAATATGATCAAGCTTCAAAACGGTTGGTCGAGCATGTTTGGTTGTCAGTGGTACGTCAACATTACAAATTTGAAAAAATATTTTGGTTTTTTTTTTTGTCTTTTGGGGTCCAAAATGTGGATTAAAATTGGTCAGTGAAGAAAACAACATTTTGGACATGAAGTTCAAGGTGTCCTGAAAAAAGGGACCCAACTTGGCCGTTGTAAACAATTTTTTCTTTGAAATATAAAGGCAACATCAAATGCATGCAAATTCGGCCAAAATAGGCTTAGGTGTTAAAGGGTTAAGAGAACGTTAATGCCATCTTATTGATTTATTGTTATAGTAAACAAATACAGTACTTATGTACAGTATGTTGAATGTATAGATCCGTTTTGTCTTATCTTTCCATTCCAACAATAATTTACAGAAAAATATGGCATATTTTATAGATGGTTTGAATTACGATTAATTATGATTAATTCACTTTTAAGCTGTAATTAACTTGATTAAAATTTTTAATCGTTTGACAGCCCTACATTACAGGTCTTGCAAAAATTTTAAATTTTGTAAGAAACACAGAATTAATTAATGTTACGTCCAGATTCTTTGCGTTTTTGACCTGGCTTCACTGTATATGGACACCCATCTGTTTTTCTCTCTCATGTTTTATTATGGAAAGCATTTTCTATGGGGGAAAAAAAAGTGCCAAATGTCTGACTGAAAAATGCCAACATATTCACTAAAGAAGCAATAATGGAGCTTACACCTATGCAAATTTGGCAAAGTGTACAAATATATCACTGGAAAATGAACAACAAATACACTATTTTATTTTTGTGTTCAGGTTTCAGTCTTTGATTTTTACTTTTGGCCAAAAATTTTCTATTTCAGTGTATCTCTACTTTTAAGTGCATAAGGTCTTCTGTATGTTGATAAAACCTTTTTCTTACTGATGGATTTAGTCGACATGCAGGAACCCTTATGCAACTTTCTAATTAAAAAAATTCCTCTAGTGGCCGTTAAATAATTGAAAGGACGCTTTTTGATTAGATGCACCACTTCTGCTCCCGCGAAGATTTTTAATTCCGTCAAGATTGTCTGTCAGGGAGCATTGCTGGCTCATCAGCATGCTCATAAAAAGGAAAGTCCTCCCCGGGTTTACTGGGCTTTCAGATCACGTTCTTGTTCGTTGATCAGAGGCTAAAAAAAGAAGCCCTTCAGAAAGCAAAGTGCTTGTTATCATATCCCCACAGTCATTTGTTCGGCTTGTTTCGCATTGGCACAGCGGGCAGACGAGGGCTAAGTATCTATTAGGACCTTCTTCTGAGTAAATCAGCGACCAACTTAACGAGTACTCTGAGGAGAGCTCATCTCTTCAGTGGAATGATGCCTAGCCACACTTTGCCTACCACGGTTTGCTCAAACGAAAGATGTCGCAGGTCTTTGTTTGTACTATTTGGCTCACCTCCCTCCATTTTTCCATGTTAAGCTAGTTTGTGTGTTAAAAAAAAACAAAACAAAAAAAACCTAAATACAGTGCAATCGATGAGTCTACCAGTTGAATTTGTCGACAATTGTTAATTGCTTTACATTGTAATGTCAACTGCTTGCTACTGTCATTTGTTTTTAAAGCTTTTTAGGGTATTTGGATTGGGAGAGTGTATGCCCTCTATCCGAACACAGCAGCTGTCCAGCAATGCTCGATGTTGACTTTTGAGACACGCAGTGGTGAGAGACTTAACTGATATGTTGAAGGAAACTAGAGTCATTTAGATGAAACAGAGGGTATCATTTGGCTTCAACAAGCTCAGTTACTGTTGACTCAGTCAGATAAACTAGGACACAAGTAATGTGTGTCTGATGGGTGGAACGATAGATCGATCCTGATCAATATAATGATTGGTTAAGCAATATCAGGAGAAGGCACTCATTAAATCATACACGTAGCAGGAGAAATGGTGAGGAGAGAAAAACTGGGACCTGATGAGCAGCAGCAGTAAAAAAGATAAAATTATATATATATATATATATATATATATATATATATATATATATATATATTTGGGGCCTAAATAGGAATACCTGCTACAAATGGGAATTGATGAACTTGTTCCCTAGTGGTTGGATGCGGAAGATTATTTGCTTGCCACCAACCCCCCCCTACATCACAACCACAACTCCCCCAACACTTTCACAACACCTCCCTTTCATCTTCAGCTTGCTCTCCTGAGCCACACCGCACGGCACAGTGAATGGAATACACTGAGTAAGAATAGGACGAGTAACCTTATGTGATAAAGATTGCAAAAGAGATTGACGGCAAATACCCTGTGAAGAAAAATTATATATGGCGGAAAACACTCAAGTCAACTCACAAGTTCCGCTCTGAGACCTCCAATATGGCCAAATTTCAAAATTGTCCTATATGCATGTGTGATACATCATTGGAAAGCTTAAAATCTCAATTTTCTTGGGGAAGAAAAAAATTGAACAGGAGGGCATTTAAAAAAAAAAAAAAAAACTTTTTTTTTAAACGGCAAAACCCTACCTGGAGGTGAGAGCACGCGAGAACATAATTAAAGACGACATGATTTTAACGAGATATAACCGCGTCCTTACCTTGTTTCTATCCAAAAACCCCATGTAGCATGTATCATTGAGTGTCAAGACACAGATATGAATAGCCACAGCGAGGTTTTGGGGGGATTTTATGGGTGAAACATGGTAATATAACGAGGGTCGCGATGCAGAAATCGCATTCATCAAGGAGAGGTTGAGATGTTCTTTTTCATATATTTAGTTTTTTTTTTCTTTTTTTTTTTTTCAATTTTTCTTTGGATCAATTATTTAACCTCTAACATATTGGGGAAAATGCAACAGTAACAAAAAAAATCAAATAAAGCCATATTTATGGGTTAGGGTTAGGAGATAGATATTCGTGACTTATTTACAGACACCCATCTTTTTCATTGTGACGTAATTTGTTTAAAAGTTTAAATATGCGAGTGAATATTTTTTTTGGTCATTTTTTGTTGTTTTTTTTTTTAAAACAAAATAGTAGACATCAATTAATGATTCTCTGCTAAAAATGACAGACATTTCGAATAATAAATATAATTCTTTTTATGGCTGGGTTGAAACAAAAGTGGTTGTGCGACGTCTGTAAACGGGGGTTTCCAGGGTAAAACGGACAAATTAAAAATAGTTCGGGGGCTTAATGCGCCACGAATCTGCAGCATATAGACATATTGATCTATCGAACACAATAGTTCTTTTGGCTTGAAATATAGCAGTTTATTTTAAAGAGGAGTACAAGAGCAGATACCGCTTTTTCAGTCTTGTCTGTGTTTTCCGCCATGTATAAAAAAAGGACTGCTCAAAGAAAAAAAAAAATCACAAATCACTTATGTAAAAACAGAGAACGAGAAATTAAAGGGACAAAGATGACAATAGCCATTGCTTCCATTCATAATTACACACTGTTTGATAGCAATTATCACATGCTGCTTTAATGACTCAAAATTAAGTTCTTGCATTATAGTCACTCTTTTTTGGTATGATATTTTTTAATATTATGTTGTACATATTTATCACTACATTTTGAATTGTGCACTTATGCCTGTTTTGAAGAAAATAGTGAATTAATTGGAAATGGCAATACTGGGCAGAAAAATTGCAATTCGATTTTTTTCTCCCTAAAATTTTTGAGCACCCATCAAGGGTCATATATACTGGAGTCGGTCAAGCCACATACAACAACACTTAATGCAAAATGGCATTTTCATCTAAACTATAACACTGATACTAACTTGCTACTAATTTTACCTGTAAATGTCCCTTTGTTGTTTGCCTTTAAACATTTTTCCCATTGCTTCATCAAAGCAGTCTTTCACATCTCCATCTGAAAATGGACTTGCGCTAATCTAAAATCCACTCCATTCCAAATGAGCACATTGTTAATGATGATTAACTATGATGAAACAATATAAGGCGCATCGCATCAAAAGAAAAATTGAAGGCTTTTAGATGCGCCTTATAGTGTGGAAATTACGGTACTCAATTTTGGTGAAAATATTGGGAAATTATTCCGTAACTCCAAACATTTATCACCGTCATCCAATTTGATCGGAACGTTAGTCTGCAGTGAAAAATGTATGATCCTTTGCACCAAATAGACTGAACTGAATCTGACCTGTATCAAAATAAGGCTTGTAAAGGAACAATTTGTATTTGACGTGCTATTTCAGATGACTTAGGGCAAATACCGTAGTTCGTAAATAATGAACTATATACATTCATTTAGACGTCATGTTAAATGATACAAATTATAAATTAAAATGTATCTTTAAATCTTAAAAAAAAAAAATCTCATTCGCAAGGCGGGCGGCTTTAATTTTGGTGTGGTGGTCCGCCACAATCTTTTTAATGTAGGGGAAACTTTGAGCCTTAGTTATTACGATAGCTCACTGGTCATAGCTTTAGAAATGCTGCTGTAACAAATTGCAGACAGGTAGATGTCAATTTTTTATTTTTTTTTTTCTTAATCCGTCGTTGAATTTTTACAATTTTTTTTAAAAATCTGTTGTTAAATTCCTTTGGAATGTGGCATTCTGTTGCAGCGTTTAACCACTTAACCTCTTGAATTGTGTCTTTACAATTTGGTAATGGTATTGTAATCCCATGCAAAGCAAACTACAATCATTATATTCCCTCTCTTGCAGGGTGCCTGATTTTGTACGTGAGAAGCGGTTCGGAAACTGGCTGAGGGATGCACGTGACTGGGCCATTTCCAGGAACCGTTACTGGGGCACGCCAATCCCCATGTGGGTCAGCGATGATTACGAGGAGGTCAGGAGAACACAAAATATGACCAGATGACTCACTAAAATAAGCCACTCAATATGACAAGGTTGTAAAAACCTTACCTCATTTCCATGATTTTAATCAGACTTGTACAGTTTTTCCACAATTTGCAGTTTTTTGAAATCAAGTTATTTGTCAGTCTTGGTATGGATGTTCATTGTGCTTGGTATGCATTGTGGTATTTGGGTATTGGGTGACCACTGTTTCCAATGTGTAGTAACGCCATATTACATTGCTTCTACTTTCCCTTAGGCAACGTTACAGAGTGACTCCATAAACTAAACTCATGCATAATTCATTTATATAAGTAAGAAACCTAATGCGTTGAGGTTTCTTATCATACTGGTGAGGGCAACTTCCAAGGAATACAACGCTAACAGCAATTGCATGGAAAGCGGGTAAGATAATGGAAGGCAGAGGAAAGAATGCATACATTTTAACAAAGCCAGAAAGAAAATGGATAATAACGCAGTGCAACTGAACATTTCACTGACCACAGTCAACCACATAGTCAAGGAAGGGATATGTAAGGAAATGATACTCTTTTTGAATAGAGGGATAGGTGATTGGGGATACAGTACAGGATGCCATGAAAGCTAGGACCACCACAGGTCACAATCATAACCAGCTGATGATATGGAATGTTCACAATTTTTATATATATTTTTAGGTATTTATGTAAAGAGCCGGTCCCTGGCCTGAAGAGAGAGAGAGCTTGCGACCTTCTTACCGGAAATAGCACAGAGACTTGCTCTTTATTTTATACTGGCAGCAGCAAATATGCACCCCCAAAAACTTTTTGTGGTTGGCAGCATTATTCCAATCCTCTAGTAACTGTTTTGTTATAGCAACCCTTCTGATAGTTCTTTCACTTTCAGCACCTGTGTGTGTTTTCAGTTTTATGGTTCATTTTAATAATACCTGGGTATTAGCAGCTTAACACCTGGCGTCAAAAGTTTTGAGACACTTTCCCATCCTAGATTGTGTCTAAAAACCTTTGACCAGTGCTATGGAAAAAATATTTGCAACTGTCTCAATTATTTTTTATGTACGTTTCTCACCCTAATGTTGAAGACCATCAAACAAATCTAAATATCAGAACCAAGATAAACTGCGCAAACATTAAAATGAAACTCCCAAGTGCTGGTTGTAATAAGTAGTTGATCCATACGTTGTCATTTTTGGGAAAATGAGTTCATTTTCACTGAGCCCACCCAAGCTTGATTACATCTTAACCTGTTCTATCAAGAAACCACCTACAGTAAATGGAACCTTCTTAACTGAACTTGCACAAAAGATCTAAAAAAGCCTCATAAAAATTGAAGAAATTCATGAAAATAAGAAATGATGTAATTGGCATCTATCAGTCTGAACAGTCATTCCATTATAATGCAGATTCAGAGTTTATGTGTTATTGTCAGGATAACAACAAAATTCAGATTGGAGTTCCAACAACACTATGTAGTCAGTACCTATTAAAAGTGCTTGGTGCAGAGCAGGATAAAGGTAAAGTGTCCCCCGTGCCTCCCACAATCCCCACCATAAATAAATAATAAATATCAATAAATTTACATAGCCATTCATGTCCCCCCTGCTCCCCACAGTGGCAAATGCAAAACTAATAATGATGATCATCCTCATGACCCCACAACAACAACACCAGTTTCACTGTACTTGTGAATTCAGCAGTCTTATGGCCTGAGGGTACAGACTGTTTGCAAGTGTTTTAGTATGGCTCTTCATGGATCTGTACCTTCTACCTGAGGGTAGAACAGGTGATAGGCAGGGTTGTATTGGTCCCGCAGGATGTTCTACTCTGTTAAAACAGCGTGTTTTAGATGGTGCTTATCTTTGGGAGGGGTGTCCCATTGATTTTCCCTGCTTTTTTTACCATACGCTGGAGTGACTGCTGGTCTGCTTTGGTGGAGCCTGAGTACCAAGCCAGAAATGCATACGTCAGAACGCTGCTGATAGTACAGCTGTAAAAGTTCACCAGCAGCAGTCTGGGCATGTTGTGGCTCCTCAGCTTCCTCAGGTAGAAGAGGCTCTGTTGGGCCTTACCAACTACTGAGGTAATGTGATTGTTCCAGGATCGGTCCTCTATCATGGTCACCCCAGGAACTTAAAACTGCTGTCCCTCTCCACCACCTCAGAGCCAATGGTGAGAGGGCTGTGGTGTTTTTGCTTGCATTTATGGAAGTCCACAATGATTTCTTTGGTCTTTTTAATGTTTAGAACCAGGTTGTTGTTACACCATGACGCCAGATGTTGCACCTCTTTCCTGTATTCAGTTGTTGGAGATAAGTCCAAGAATAGTGGTGTCGCCCGCGAACTTGTCGATGAAGTTGGAGGGGGAGGAGGCAGAGCAGTCATGGGTGAACAGAATGTAGAGCAGAGGGCTAAGCACACAACCCTGGGGAGCCCCGGTGTTGATGGCAAGGTTGGAGGAGGTGTTATTTCCCACTCTTGACACTTTGTGTGCGGTTTGTGAGAAAGTCCACGATCCAGGTGCATTCAGTTATAATCAAATAGAGAAAACATAAAACGGTGCTCAACCATCGCAGGAGAGGCTGAGTTCTAAATATTTTCCAAAGAGCAAAATGGCGACTCATCCAAGAGGTGACAAAGCAACCCGGGCAACATCTGAATAATTGTAGGGCTACCTTATGTCAATCCAGTGCTCTTGAGTCAATAATGAAGAAGAAACTGGGCAAATATAGCATACTGTACATGTTATACAGAGATAACCACTTCTGACCAAGTATAATATAAACACTTGACGTACTCTGACAATGTGTATATGTGTGTTTGTATGTACTGTATGTATGTGTTTCTATTATAATTACCAAGTCATTTAAAATATTACCTGTATATACCGTAATTTCCCGAATATAAGGCGCACCCGTGTATAATGTGCACCCCAAATTTACTTGTAAAATCTAGGGGAAATTATTGTACCCGTTTATAACGTGCACCCTAATTTTAGCACCAATAAATAGAAGAATACAAGAAAACAGAGCTCGTGTACAGATACAGAAATGTCATTTTACTGACTGTTGAAACACCGCACAAGCATAGCACATTGGTAGTTCAAAACATTACCATAAACTGACAATATTTACGGTAATAATATGATTTGACAACTTCTCCAATTTACCAGAATCTAGGAGAAAACAAAACACATGTGACTTTTCTTTTAAAGGCTGCTGTATAACTTGCTCGTTTCATCATGATGAATAAATGTTTCTTCCATGGATTGATACGGTAAAATGAAAGTGAGAACGTAAGTCGGAAATCCGTGAGAGCTCATCGCTGTCGACACGACAATAACAATAGGAACTAGGCCTGAACGATATATCGTTTAAACATCGCCATCGCGATGTGCGCATGTGCAATAGTCCCATCGCAAGGACGTGCGATAGTTTTTTTATTTCATTTTTTTTAATCCACAAACGTTTGTTTTGAGGAAGGAGAGGGGGAAAAAGCGCACAGCTTCTCTTTCTCTCCAGCAAGTCATCGGCTCCTCCCCCTCCCCCTGCAACAGCGGAGTGGAGGGAGGAGGGGCCGAACAGCAGAGCGGAGGGAGGAGGGCCCGTTCTCAAAGTGAAAGCAAGCAATCAACACGTTGGAGGAGCAAGGAAGACTGTATCCAAAAGGAGTTTTGGAAGTATTTTGGCAAGAACAAGACTATAAGGGACAAAAAACAGCCCTGTCGACAGTGCCTCGCCATGGTTGCCTCAACAAGAAGTAATCTGTCAAACATGTGGGACCATTTAAAACGCAGGTATCTATGCATTCCTGCTAAGAGCTCCCCATCAGAGGCTTTTTAGCACAGGTAGGAACATTGTTAAGTGCCAACGTTCTTGTCTCAAGCCTGCTATAGTGGATAAACTAATAGTCTTGGCCAAAAACCTATGAGACCCAGTTGAGAATTGCTGAGCAAGGAAGGTGGACGATATGCAGACAAATACATAACACAGCTGAAGGAATGTCTTTTCTTCTTTTTATTCAGGTTCTGTTATTCATCACAGTTATTTGCAGTTATTCAGTTCAATTATTTACAAGTTCAATTGAGTTTGTTTCTTTTATATTTAAATTTATTGTAAACCGTATTTTTCAAATAACTATATATAGTACAGCTGCACATAAAGTTTTGATACTTAATATTTTTGTTGAAATATTTTTACAACTTTGTTGCCGTTTTGCAGTTTTATATTGTTATATTTTGTGTAAACAACTCAGGGGACTAATGCACTTGCACTTTTATTAGTCAGATTTAATATTTAAGTTCAAATATGTTGACAACTTTGTTGTTTAACTGAGGTTTTTATGTATTGTTATAGTTTGTGAACTCTTTTGTCATATTTAATATTTTTTTTCAAATATGTTGACAACTTTGTTGTTTTACTGAGGTTTTTATTTATTGTTATAGTTTGTGAACAACTTTTTTATTTGTCATATTTAATATTTTTGTTCAAATATGTTGACAACTTTGTTGTTATTTTACAGAAGTTTTTATTTATTGTTATATTTTGTCAAAAACTTAGGGGACTAATGCACCTGCTCTTTTATTTATCATTTAATTTATTTGCTGCT
Source organism: Corythoichthys intestinalis (assembly GCF_030265065.1). Classification (NCBI taxonomy): domain Eukaryota; kingdom Metazoa; phylum Chordata; class Actinopteri; order Syngnathiformes; family Syngnathidae; genus Corythoichthys; species Corythoichthys intestinalis. The sequence continues at coordinate 4,930,909 of NC_080403.1, read as the reverse complement.
GTTGAAGTGTAAAATATTGTATTCAATAAATGATCTATTTTGTGCAGACATGACTTCCTGGATACCTTCATACAGAAATCTTCATCATTCACAAATTAAACTGTATTATATGAATACACTGTGGTCACGGTGTGTTATGTAAAGTATTTCCAAACAGCTATTCAAGTCATTTAGTGAAAATTTCTTTAAAAAAGATAGATCTTTTTTTTTTTAATATCGCAATATAATATCGCAATATATTGCAAACCTAAAAAAAATCGCAACAATAGTTTTTTCCAATATCGTTCAGGCCTAATAGGAACTATTGTTATTTGGGTTTGAGTTTCCTGAGGGACAGATATAGTTGACGGACACAGGAAGTCTGTGTGCTTACGTTTGTTATGGTCCGAGTTGCAGAGCTGCATTAAACGTTCACTCAAATGAGTTCAAAAACTAAATTCTGTGCTTTATGAAGAGTGAAAAAAGCAGAATTTAAGACAGACTAAATCATTCGGCCGATTAGAGTGAAGTATTACCGAAACAAAATGGTCATGTACCGTAATGGTCGGCAACGGATCGCCACATACGTTTATTCAACACAACGTGGCCGTGTCAATAAAAAAAAAAAAAAATCGGTTTATATACAGTTGTGGTCAAAAGTTTACATACACTTGTGAAGAACATAATGTCATGGCTCTCTTGAGTTTCCAGTTATTTCTACAACTCTGATTTTTCTCCGATAGAGTGATTGGTACAGATACGTCTTTGTCACAAAAAACATTCATGAAGTTTGATTCTTTTATGACTTTATTATGGGTTAACAGAAAAAGTGATCAAATCTGCTGGGTCAAAAATATACATACATGGATCTGAAAAAGCGAATCATTGACTTGAACAAGTCAGGAAAGTCACTTGGAGCCATTTCAAAGCAGCTGCAGGTCCCAAGAGCAACAGTGCTAACAATTGTTTGTAATTATAAAGTGCATGGCACTGTTTTGTCACTGCCACGATCAGGAAGAAAATGCAAGCTATCACCTGCTGCTGAGAGAAAATTGGTCAGGAGGGTGAAGATTCAACCGAGAATCACCAAAAAGCAGATCTGCCAAGAATTAGAAGCTGCTGGAACACAGGTGTCAGTGTCCACAGTCAAGCGTCTTTTGCATCTCCATGGACTGAGAGGCTGCCGTGCAAGAAGGAAGCCGTTGCTCCAAAAGCGGCACCTTAAGGCTCGACTGAAGTTTGCTGCTGATCACATGGACAAAGATAAGACCTTCTGGAGGAAAGTTCTGTGGTCAGACGAAACAAAAATCGAGCTGTTTGGCCACAATGCCCTGCAATATGTTTGGAGGAGAAAAGGGGAGGCCTTTAACCTCAAGTACGCCATGCCTACCGTCAAGCACGGTTGTGGTAGTATTATTCATTATTCATTCTGCTCTCACTGCTCGAAGTGTACAGACGCACATTCTGAGCTCCTGAAGGGCACGCTCCTATCTTGACTGATAAGCACTCAGGGCCGGGACCAGCCTGAAAAATACGTCTCAAATATGGCTCGGAAAGCTCTGAAACCTGAGGATCTGGATGAAGTAAATCCTCCATCCATAAATTAGAGGCCTCTCTAGCCTCTTTGACCAACCTGGAGGCGTCTCTGACCAACGTGATCCAAAGCTAGAATCGGGAAGTCATGAAAGAATTACAGCTGATGCGCGCTGAAAACGAGAAGCTCAAACAAGTGGTTGAGGAGAAGGAGGCACGCATCAAGGAAATTCTGGCTGATGATCTTGACCAAGCAAGACGCGCAAATGATCTCATCATCTCTGGATTACAACTGACGCCCAAATCATATGCCGAGGCCGCTGGCCCACCTGTGGCTCAACAGGCAATTGACAAGCTACAAGAATTTGGAATAAAAGTGGACCCGCAGGACATCCGTCACTGCTTTCTGCTCCCAGTTGGGGGGAGAGGACCGGCGACGGTGGTCGTGAAGTTGGCGGACCACAAGAGCAAGGTTGCCCTGCTTGACCAGCGCCACCGCCTGAAAGGAACGAAGATTTTTCTGAATGACAACTTGACTCGCCGAAATGCCCGAATAGCGAAAAAAGCACGTCAGCTCAAAAAAGAGGGGAAAATTGCTAGCACCTGGGTCTCTGATTGCAAAATCCTTGTCAAGTCGCAAGACATGAAGACAAGAGTCGTGAGAAGCCTGGAAGAGCTGACCTCATTCGAAAATTAATGATGACACCTATCACCACCTTTCTGGATGACCAGATTGATGAGTACCATGATGACCCAATTGATAATCTTGATCCTGACCTCAACTTTTACAATAACATGTCGAACAACTGTAAGTGCTACACAACTGAACAGTACAACAATTCCATGGACGCGGACGGTAAGCTAAAACTAATCCACTTCCAAATGAATCGGACATCTAAGGGAGGAGGAGGTGTTGCCATATTTGTAAAAATGTGCTTAAGTTTGATATCCTACATGACATGTCAACTAGGATTGAAGATCTGATGGAATGTATCACAATCGGGTTAAGTATCCCAAACTGAAAAAGCATTATTATTTGCTGTGTTTTATCTTCGGCTCTCTGATGGCGCTCGCCTTCCTGTTGCTCCTTGGTGCCCTCTGAGTTCACCGATTCACGATGAGAATGAAGAGTCAACTCAACGAGGCAATGGAGGTTGCTCGTAACAGCGGCGACAAATTGTCACAGGTGATGAAGGAACAAGCAGCGTTAAGTGATGCCACCCCTCAAATGGTCACAAAAATCATCACGGAGCTCCGGGATCACGAAAGGCTCGCTCGAGGAAACCGGGCAAGGGAGGTTGATGCCTAATCTTCCGAAGCGGATACAGAAGACGTGAGCCTCCATGACACCCTCGGCCTTCCCTCCCTACACCTACTTGGACATCAACTGATACAATGAACCCACTCAAATTGACAATATGTGAAAATCCATGGCAATCAATGACTTTTGAACGATATGTGAAAAACAAAAAAAAGAAGAAGATGATAACTGGACTGTAACACAAATATGCTGTCTGTGCGTCCCTGGCTGTTGGGGGACGGGTATCGATAAGCATTTGCTTTTCCCGTCTTTCCTTTGTCTGTCATCGTCTTTTCTTTCGGGCAAAAATTAACCTGCAGGACCTCCCACACTCTGAAACTGTCAATGATTTTTATGATGATGACAATGACAATAAATTCATTCATTCATTCATTATGCTGTGGGGCTGTTTTGCTGCGAATGGAACTGGTGCTTTACAGAGAGTAAATGGGATAATGAAGAAGGAGGATTACCTTCAAATTCTTCAAGATAACCTAACCTCATCAGCCCGAAGATTGGGTCTTGGGCGCAGTTGGGTGTTCCAACAGGACAATGACCCCAAACACACATCAAAAGTGGTAATGGAATGGCTAAATCAGGCTAGAATTAAGGTTTTCGAATGGCCTTCTCAAAGTCCTGACTTGAACTTGTGGACAATGCCTAAGAAACAAGTCCATGTCAGAAAGCCATCAAATTTAACTGAACTGCACCAATTCTGTCAAGAGGAGTGGTCAAAGATTCAACCAGAAGCTTGCCAGAAGCTTGTGGATGGCTACCAAAAGCGCCTAATTGAAGTGAAAATGGCCAAGGGACATGTTACCAAATATTAGCGCTGCTGTATGTATATTTTTGACCCAGCAGATTTGATCACTTTTTTCTGTTCACCCATAATAAAGTCATAAAAGAACCAAACTTCATGAATGTTTTTTGTGACAAAGAAGTATCTGTTCCAATCACTCTATCAGAGAAAAATCAGAGTTGTAGAAATAACTGGAAACTCAAGAGAGCCATGACATCATGTTCTTCACAAGTGTATGTAAACTTTTGACCACAACTGTATATATATATGTATGTGTATATATATATATATATATATATATATATATATATATACAGTATATATATTTGTCTCCATCCATGTACCCATTTATAATGCGCACCATGATTTTACAAGTTGATTTTGGGGGGGAAAAGTGTGCGTTATATTCGGGAAATTACGGTAGATTGACAAGACAAAACGCAACTTTATGGTACTTCTATGCCTCTTTATAATTGTGACGGGGGCTAATACTTTTTTATGGCACTATATGTGGGACATGTATCAACCTACCTTGTGCTGCCAAAACTAGAGCAGAGCCCGTAGGTGGAATCCCTGCTGAGAACACTTTATAAAGTTGCTCTAAAAGTATGTTAACACCTACCAACAGTGAATTTACATGTGTGTAGCATGTTTTAACCTGAGGGTAAGGCAATTTCAAACCAAATGCCCATCCAAACATAACTCACTAACTTTAACATAAAGAACACATATTGTTCTTTTATCAAATATTTGACCTGTACAAAAATTATCTTCTCTTGCAAAGATAACACTTCTGAACAATTTTGATTGTTTAAAAAGACCTTCTCTTAACTATACCACCTTGAGTCAAATAAACTTGACAAATATACTGTATATGATGCCATCTTATAGTGCTTCATGCTCGTACAGCGCGACAGCCTCTCATCTTCCTCCTGCTAAGCAGTGAGGCCCAACTTTCCAGCTTGTGTTTGGTACTTAAATTTAACGATGATTGAAAGGTTTGTCAGAGAAGCATGGTAGCTGTACGATCAAGGCACAAATGTGTCAATCATTGCTAAACTTGCATAAGTGTACTGTGGCAACTCATTGTATAAGTGAGAGGCTGTTCTCGGCAGCGTGAGCGTCAAAGCATGAGTGGATTTGAGTGGACTAACTCAATGAAGCAATTAATGAAGCATTTTTCTATGTTTGTTGAAAAATAATTCACATTATGAAGGCGACACGGTGGGACAGAAACATGTTTGGAACTATTGTTAAAAAAAAAAAAAAAAAAACTTTTTCGGTATAAGCAGAATCTCAAAATCAGGTGACTCAGACTCTGGTCCAAAAATATGCGATCGGGACATTCCAAATAATACTATAAAACCACTACACGTCTAATGCACCACAGGTCTGAACCACTGCAAATCAAGATTATGATGATGATGTTAAATTTGTCACACACTCATAAATTTAATGCAAGCTGAGACCTTAATCAAATTACACTGTGTTGATCAGGTAGTGTGTGTGGGCTCCATTGGTGAACTGGAGGAACTGACAGGTGCCAAAGTAACTGACCTTCATCGAGAGAGGTGTGTGCGCTCAAGCAGAAAGCCCAGCATTGACACAGCAGCAGTCAAAACTATTCAGTCTTTGAATTGCCTAAAAATGAGTTCAGTTGTAATTTCATGCCTTATGCACCCGCTCTTTCCCCAGCATCGACCACCTGACCATACCCTCGCGTTGTGGCAAAGGGGTTCTGCGTAGGATCACCGAGGTGTTTGACTGTTGGTTTGAGAGCGGTAGCATGCCCTACGCCCAGGTCCACTACCCCTTTGAAAACAGAAAGGAATTTGAGGACACTTTCCCGGCGGACTTTATCGCCGAGGGCATTGACCAAACCAGGGGGTGGTAAGTAATGGGAAAAAGGTGTGGAAGAACAATGGATATATTCATAGGAGGCTGAGAGTGGGATTATCAGATGGATATTCATAGTAGGGCTGCAGCTATGGAATATTTTAGTAATCGAGTTATCGACTTAAAATTCTATCGATTAATCGAGTAATCAGATAAAACTTTTTTTTTTTTTTAGGTAAAGCGCAATTATAAATATACATGAGAAAAAAGACATTTAATCCGATAGTGAACCATTTTCAGTCAATCAAAGTCTTTATTTTCGATGTACATTGTTGAAAACAGCCAACAATTGCATCAAAGATGTGACTAGAAAAAAAAATTCACTGCTTTCACTCAAAAAACTTCTAGATCTTATAAAAAAAAAGCATATTTCTTACCTAGAAATGTAATTACGCTTGATAACACACATCACTTGAAAGCTACGTGTTTTTCCCACGGTTTCAATTTAATTTCCATTTGTGTCAAGCTATTTTTAAGTTTTAGTTAAGTTTTAAGTTAGTCTAAACTGTAAGTACTGATAGGATTTTGAGTTTTTGCAGTGTTCAAAATAAATGTATGATACCTGCTGTATTGGAGCACATTAGGGACCAGTGCTACTTGGTGTTTTATCCAGCAATGACTACTGAGCTAAAACTGACAGTTAGCTTTATTATGTTTTAATTTTACACCCTCATCACTCTACAGCGCTGTGTTTTTACAGATTAAATAAAGCCTGTATGTAAGACACGTTAGCCATGCATCGACAGTGGTCATAATCAATAGAATCCTAGCCCTCCGAAGGGCTAACGTTATGTGAGCGAGTGACAGTAACGTTATATTTATTAGCGATGAGAAGTCTACTGCTTAAAGATGGTGGCTGTTTACTAACACTGCCCAGACGCGGCTGAGTCTGTCATTTCGCATCTAGTCCTAAATGCATGCGATATCTATGAGATGCATCTGACACTACCTGCTACCATACTAGCATTATGCGGGCGTAGTTTTTAGCAATGTCGGCGTAGTTTGTAGCGGCTGTCGGCTGCAGTAAGTTTTTCTTCTTTAACTTCTTCCTCTACGCACGTGACGTCAGCGCGTTGCCCCACATTAAAAGTAGTCCGGGCAAAACGTGATGCTTGGAGCTGCCAAAATTAAATGATTCCTCGAGGTGAATAAAATTACTCGGATCAGTTTTTAAACTCGAGTTTCACGAATTGCTTGAGTATTCGTTTCAGCTCTAATTCATAGTAAATAAGGCAGACGGTAGATTTCCTTTTCTCGTGTTGCCTCTTATCCAATTCTGCTCATCCCACCACACAATTAAAAAATGTCTCAATTAATCACTATGAATCATCCACATACAGTAAATGCCCTCACATTTGTGAGGTCCGTCTATTTCATTATAACAATGAGCAAATTTATCCTGGACAAGTGACCTTTTAAATTGCTTGTTAAAACATAATATTTGGGTCTCTAGAGTCCTCATCCAATCTATGTAGAAATTAAGATTGTCACAGTCGTCTTGAAGGTACTGTCCAGTCAAAATCCAAATTAATAAGTAGTTTGACTGAAATAAAGTAATGACTCATGAACAAGCATGCCAAATTTAAACAAATAATTTAAAAGAAATTAGTATATCCGTGTATATATTATTACAGCAGACTGGAAAGCAATGCTGCTGACGGCCGCCAACTACTCGACAGGAATAGAAGTGCAGCCTGTGAATTGTTTATTTCCACCAAAAACACTCGTGTAAGGATCGATACAGACGGATTTTGAATCGATACGAGAATTGTGTGAGGTAATACCGCAATACATCTCAGAACTGAATTTTTAACACCCCTTGTTTAAATGTATATGGCCATACTTTTCTCCAGCAGCCTTTATTCTCCCAGGATTAATGCTCAGTAGTCAACATGGTAATGCAAAACTTGGCTCTTCATGCACAACTCATACTGTATAGGTGGGCATTTGAGGCAGGGATTCCCCAAATTCTCTCTGCTTTGACCAGGACTGTAGATTTGCAGAACGCATTGCAATTTGCAGAAAAATTGCATAGTCTTCTCTTTAAAACTGCATTTTGTGTCACTCTGCAGGTTCTACACCCTGCTTGTGCTCTCCACAGCGCTGTTTGGTAAACCGCCCTTCAAGAATGTCATCGTTAATGGCTTGGTACTTGCTAGGTCAGTCTTCGGCCTCGTGAAATATGCTTTAGCCTCCTTCCCCCACCTTTTTTTTCCCCCACCTAAATTCTTCTATAGACCCTACGGCCGCCATATTGTCCGTCATTGTTTATCCGCATTCTCAATGGTTTCAATTTGTCGTGCAATTTATAGTGCAATTCATGGAAGCCCCGGTGCTTTCAGACGCTCGGATGCGTTGCATAAAAGGCGTTATGTGGAAAAACTTCAGTCTATCCATTCGCCAGATCCATATTTGATGCCTAAATCGATATTTTTCGACCCGCTGTCTTCGCCCTCTCTGCCTGACATCTGCTACCCTGATATCTATAACTATCTTGTCCACACAAAATCAGCCTATTCTCACGAAAGTTTAAAAAACTTTAAGAGCAGCACTCTAAGCAACATTACCCTTTACTTCCAATTTTCTAAAATGGCGACAATCAATAAAAAAAAAGGTTGACTGCGATGGCCGACGCTTCAAGTATAGGTGGATATTGGACTATTTCTTCAATAAAACACGCAACAACTGTGTCTGCCTCATTTGCAAAGAGACAGTCGCTGTTTTCAAAGAGTTCGATGTGACGCGATAATGATATTACCGAAAAAGACACGCTGACATGTAAGACATTACAGGGAAGATACGCAGTGAGAAATTATAGCAACTTGAAGGTAGTTTATTTTTACAGCAGCAGTATTTCGCAAGAGCCCGAGTGTCGAAAGAGAACGCCACAAAGACGAGACTGTTGAAATTATGAATTAAAAAAATAATAAAGCAAATGTGACACACAGAAGGGCTTGCTAAAATTTGTTTAAATATATTGTTCTATGTAAATCAGCCAAGGTAGCCCCCCGCATTTTTACCACACCAAATCTGGCCCCCTTTGCAAAAGGTTTGGACACACCTGTTTAACTGATGATCCGTAGACGAGGCCAGCTTCTTTCTCTTGGTACCAGCTAAATATTATTCAAAATGTAATGATGGTGGAAGAAATAAGCATCTTGAATTTGAAACTGTATGTTGTCGGCGATTAGCCTCACAATGGTCTTAATTGTGGTTGCCAGCCCAAAACCCTCTAAATATATATTAAATGCATCTTACCAGATATAAAATGACTACTACATAATCTGTGGTAATCGTTTGGAGCCCAGTTTTCTCCTCGAATTGCAGCAGTCCATCTCGCTCTCCTCTCCGGGTCTCTCGAAATAAGGTAGAACTTCAAGTCTCTCCGTCTATCTTCTCTGTTATTGCAACCAACCGCCACACACGCCTTCACCATTTTGATTATTAATGTTAATGAGCAGAAAAACACGCCATAATAGGAGGAATTTACGTAGCAGTAATGCGTCAACACGACGAGTTGACGGACAATATGGCGCGGAGGCGTGGTTGTGACGTCATGTGAGTAGTGTCTATTCTCCTACATTTACTATCCTTTACCTGTATGTTCAATGGCGACTTAACATCATAGCAATACATTTGCTGTGACATTTAGTCCTGCTTGTCAATTGGGCCTCTCCTCCTCCTCCTCTTCCTCCTCAGCACTGGGCCCTAAACGCAGCAACGTGCTCACAGGCCTACTGACCTGGAAGGGCTCCTCTAATTTGAATACCAAGTGCGCTGTTACTTAGATGTATTTTCATTCATGCGTGCTTGTGTATGTGTGTGTATATTGATGCCTTGGCCCATCTTACCCTGGCAGCGATGGACAGAAGATGAGCAAGCGCAAGAAGAACTACCCGGATCCCGGGCTCATAGTGCAGAGCTATGGCGCTGATGCCCTCAGGTCAGTTGAGCTGAGTGTGAACAAGTGTGAATGTGTGTTTCTGAAGCAAGAATAGCCGTGTGCCGGTGGCAGAGTGCGTCTCCGTGTGTTTCCGTTGGTGGGTGTGTGTTAACCTACCTTATGTCATTAGCTGGCATCGTTTCGAAAGATTCACGAGCCACTCTGAACTGTCACAGGCCTTCATACTGTATATACACCAGACTGAGGGATAACGGTACATGCACACTCATGTGCACATTCCTCTTTTGCCCTGAGCAGTCAAAGCGCCATGGCCATATGGACTAATGAATAAAGCACCACAAAGTTGCGCCATATGTTCATATGCGCAAGAAAAATAGTATGTTGCAGAGAGAAATGTGACTGTGTGTTTCTCTTTAAAATTCAGCTGAATAAAATGATCCCTTATTTGTCACACCATGATTCTAATGAATAATTAATCCGATTTTATAGAAGCTAAGTAGACATTTGCAGCACACAGGAATACCGATACTGACACCATCGTGTAATGAGGTTGTGCAGAAGTCTACGTGGCATCTGTGCATGATTACGAATACTAAAATATGTCAATGTGAATGGCAAACTACATGTTTAAATACTGTACTGTATGTATTGAAGCGCCACAATAGTCATCTTTGTATGTCGAAAAAAAGTATAGAATGTTAAACCTCAAACAGTTGCTACTGTAAAAATCATGGATGAATGAGGCAAATAACTAATATCCCATCTGTGACAGACCATTAGTTTACTTCAGCCGAGTCAATATCACTGTAAGGTGCTTCTTACTCCCCACAAAAAAAAAAATAATTAAGATGTGATCTTCATGATCTTTGTATTCATCTTATGCTCTTGGTAATGCATTTTCTTCACGCTCTCACACATTTTTTTAAAGACTGCATATGTCTGCAAGTGGGCAATGTGAATGGAAAAAACAAAGCAATTTAGCTTGCTGACAAGGTGGACAGTAACATTTTCATTAATTTTAGCATTTAATAAGCACATGATGGACCCCCACTCAACAACATGTTTCTCTTGTCAAGCTGAATCTGTAACGTTAACTGAGATTTTCAGATTTTTTTAAATGACTGTCAATTAGTGCTGCAAGTGCTGTAGCATTATTTGATTAATTGGTCAAATTCTACTAATTATCTATATTTGCTTGAAACAGTCGGTACGACTGACGTCTCATGATGAAGGGCGGTCGATCTGGGATAGGATTTTTGGTCAGGTTGCTCTGGCATTGATATGTCTATCCCTACTTCGGCGGTCATACAGGTTTTCATGTTTTTCTCCACATATGCATATTAGAAAAAGTGTTTTGTCAATGTACAGTGCCTATCAAAAGTGAAAATTGATTTCTACAGAGTAATATCAATGAAATAATAGGCATGAAAATCTCTCACCTTTTGGCGAAATTCGCCGTTTTAAAGTCAAAAAGGGTGACATATTTAAGGGGTGTGGGGGGGTGGGGTCAGGAGCCTTCTCTGATGTCGGACGCTTAGCATGTAAGCGGGGAAAGCGGCACAAAGCCAAAAAAAGTGCACCAGAGTGGCCAAAACGTTGACTTATTTCAGCAAAACAGAGGAGGGTACACTGTTGTGTCCTGTGGCCTATACTACGAACCGAGTTCAACCTCCCCAGAAGTAATCCAGTTTACCATCGGGTAACCGGAGTTGACAAAACCTGGTTGTCTAGTTTGTGGTCAATCGGTACTACGACGCTGATTATGAGGTTGATTAGTCGAACCTGTGTCAACCCAGTCAGAGTTACTGCGCGTTCACATAAAAGGGGGCAGTGACCAGAGTCAAACACTACTTGTGACGATGGCACGGGCACCTTACTTCACGGAGGAGGAATGCGCGATGATCATGCGGAATTATGAGGAATTAAAATCCACCCTCACCGCGAAATCCAACACCGCTTCGGCGAGTAGAGCGCAACGGGTCTGTTGACAGCGAATTTACAGATCGTGTGATTTGTGAATGCGTCAGTATGCCAGTTTACTTATGTCCATGAAAAGAAATAAAGCCTGCTGTCAGGACAATAAAATAAGATTTGGTACATTAACAGTAAGAAATAATTGTCACGCATCACCACACGAAACAGGATGATTGTATGTTTAGTCCCCTTGACTGTACGAATACGTATGTTCTTTTTTTTAGTTTGGGCCTAAAAAATCCAGCCCGACCCGACCCGAGTCCGATCAATAAACTTGATTTGCAGGCCCGAGCCCGACAACCCCCCCCCCCAAAAAAAATATTATGTTATATTTGTGATGACTCAGGAGAAGAAGGAAATGCGGAGATGCCATGCGTTGTTGCGTAAATAAAAGCCCGTCTTTTGTAACAATTTTTCACAGTTAAACAAGACTGTAAGATGCATATTCAATAAACATTTATATCTTTTATATTTGTGCGTCTGTCCTATCAGTGGATTTGACATTTAATTTAATCTCCTCCAGTTGGCAGAAAAAAACGCAAGTTTTCTCAATGTTTAAATAGTCTACATATTTCTATGATTATTATAAATGCATCAATTTGAAGCGTTTCCATACCCCACTCCGAATCGCACGGCATACAGTGTTCTTACGCAGATATTCAGCATCACCGATGGAATACATATATTGTCCCTGGCGAAAGCGCGCACGGACAGGCACACACAATCTGCGCGGTTGTGAGGGCCTGACTCGGCGGGTTACATTAGTGACGTCTGCCTAGATCAGTTGGCACAGGTAAAGAATTCCCTCAGCTGAAAATCTATATCTTTCATGGAGAACATCTTCCGGGTACGCCAGCGGATTCTGGCGGTCCCGAAATACCCCTGCCCTCCGGAGAGAGCCCCTCACAATCCGCGCGCCAATGTCGTATGGGTCGTCCAAGTACGCTGTCATTGTCAGGAGGACACGTCCGCGGAGGAGTGCTGTTTAAATAGAGCGTGGTTAATTGGAATCCTGATGTTAAGCAAGATCTAACTCTGACACGACCAGGTTTGGCGTGTGGCGTGTGTTGCCATGGCAACACTTCTCTGTTCCAACATATCCACCTTTCGTAGTCTCGCATAGCCGCGAACTTACGTCGCACGTGATAAAGTTACTCTCGAAGTTACCCTGCTAAGCCAGATAACCGGCTTCGTAGTATAGGCCACTGTTCTTCAATGCCAAGCTTGGCTGCACGTTGGCCGTGAATGAACACCTAAAGCGCCCTCTCCCAGTTGTAATTTTGGAAGACGACAGAAGACAAGCTGGCAGATTGTAAGTCCATCTAACTAACTAACTAACTAACTAACTAACTAACTAACTAACTAACTAACTAACGACATGTGTTATTGAAGTTGTTAAACCTGTCGCGATATGCAATGAGTCTGTTTATTTCATGGTAAATAAAAATGAGGGCGGTAATTTTCAAGACTGCGTTTTATCGTTGCGTGCGTGCATACATTTGTACGTGCATGTACACGTGCGTGTTGATGGCATAAGAGACTCTGGTTCCTTCTACAGATGTTTATGTCATCAACAAGCCGTAGATTTAAAGTTCAGACATACAAAATAAGGAAACATCTATATTAAACACCGTAGACGTTAGCTTTGCACCATTGAGGCTAATGGGGAAAAAAGACAACCTACTTTAGCCTGTTATAAAACATTGGCAGTCTTCTCCAAAACGCAAACTTGCGGTTAAACGGTGACACTTCAAACATGAAAAATCGCTGGTTAACAGCATTTACAAACAAAAAAAAATGATTACTGACACCACATGCAATGACAAAAAGAGATTTTTTTGCAGAGTGTTACTGTTTGTGTTGTGTTACTGTGTTTACTTTTAGCGGTTTAGTGAATGCACTTCCGGTGAACATTTAAAAATAAAAGCATGTCATGTTCGTCATATAAATAACGATTTCTAAAGTTAATCCCACATACTTCAGAAGTCAGATTCTACACTAAGAATAGCTTTAAAATGACACCCTTTATGAAAACTCTGATTGGCAATGATTATGATACTATTATATACTAGTATATTAGTATACTATAATATTAATGGTATTTTTTTAAGAATTGTTTTGAATCATGTTGGAAAGGCGAAGTCAGTGTTCTGAATCAGTTTATTCCATTCTTTTGCCCTAGTTAATGCTATCAGCATTTGACCCAGATTATTTATTTATGATTTATTGTTGTTATTTATGTTTATTTGTACTTGAATAAAGAATGTAAGTGTTCCAAAATGTTTTTGTGAATTGATAAGCGTCCACAAAAATGTAATTGCTAATTTAGTTAAAAAAAAAAAAAAAAAGGGAAAAGAAAATTATTAGATTAGTCGACTAATCGTAAAATTAGTTGGCTGACTAAACGGGAGAAAAATGGTTGTTTGGGATAGCCCTAGTTGTACAGTTTACTGGAACATATTTCCTCCACACCCTTCTCACCTTTTTAACCCTTGAACCATTTTCATATCTGACATAAATACATACCGTAAATACTTTATTTTTCGGACTATAAGTCGCAGTTTTTTTCATAGTTTTGCTGGGGGTGCGACTTATACTCAGGAGCGACTTATGTGTGAAATTATTAACACATTACTATATCAGTTTACATCGTATTTTGGTGTTTTGGAGTGACACTGATGGTTTGGTAAACTTGTTAGCGTGTTCTTTGCTATAGTTATGCTATAGTTATCTGAATAACTCTTAATAGCTATGTTACGTTAACATACCGGCCACGTTCGCATTTGGTTGTTCATGCATTGTGTAACATTATCATACTGTACACTCATTCAGCATGTTGTTCTCTATTGTTTTTTTATTTTAAATTGCCTTTCAAGATGACATATCTGTTCTATGTGTTGGATTTGGTCAAGTAAATTTCCCCCAAAAATGCGACTTATACTCCGGTGCGACTTATGTTTTTTTCTCCTTCGTTGGACATTTTATGGCTGGTGCGACTTATACTCAGGTGTGACTTATAGTCCGAAAAATACGGTATACACCATAACTCCGCACTAGAAGGCACACCTAAAAGCCTTCCAATTTCTCAAAAGCCGACAGTGCGCCTTTTAATAAGATACGCCTTATATACGGATCAATGTTGGTTAATCATGACATGACATTCCCTTTAGCGTAGCTTCATCTAGTGGATGCATAAAGCTACTAGAACTACAACAGGGTGACCCAAAAATAACTATTTAACAATCCAATTAAACTAAGAGTGATGGAAGAAAAATATTTTATTCAAAGTAATTTGAACTTTAAAACATTCAAAACAATTATGGAATTTTCATTTATAAATTCAATTAAAATCTTATACTACGATGCGCCTTATAGTGCGGAATATACAGTTAATGAAAATAATTGTTTGCCTAATTATTCACCACATTAAAGTCAGTATTTTGGTAGATGCACCTTAAACACACCATCCCCACTGTGAAGCTTTGTCAGGACCTGGAAGGCTTGTGCAGAATGAAAGATGCAAAATACCGTAATTTCCCGAATATAAGGCGCACCCGTGTATAATGCGCACCCCAAATTTACTTGTAAAATCTAGGGGAAATTATTGTACCCGTTTATAACGCGCACCCTAATTTTAGCACCAATAAATAGAAGAATACAAGAAAACAGCTTGTGTACAGATACAGAAATGTCATTTTACTGACTGGTGAAACACAGCACAAGCATAGCACATTGGTAGTTCAAATTATTACCTTGACAATATTTACGGTAATAATATGATTTGACAACTTCTCCAACTTACCAGAATCTAGGAGAAAACAAAACAGATGTGACTTTTCTTTTAAAGGCTGCTGTATAACTTGCTCGTTTCATCATGATGAATAAATGTTTCTTCCATGAATTGATACGGTAAAATGAAAGTGAGAACGTAAGTCGAAAATCCGAGAGAGCTCATCGCTGTCGACACGACAGTAACAATAGGAACTATTGTTTTTTGGGTTTGAGTTTCCCGAGGGACAGATATAGTTGACGGACACACACAGGAAGTCTGTGTTGTTACGTTTGTTATGGTCCGAGTGGTGGAGCTGCAATAAACGTTGACTCAAATGAGTTCAAGAAACTAAATTCTGTGCTTTATGAAGAGTGAAAAAAGCAGAATTTAACACAGACGAAATCATTCGGCCAATCAGAGTGAAGTATTACCGAAACAAAATGGTGACGTCACGTACCGTAATGGTCAGCAACAGATAGCCGCATACATTTCTTCAACACAACATGTCCGTGTCAATTAAAAAAAAAACGGTTTATATATATATAATCTGTCTACATCCATGTACCCGTTTACAATGCGCACCATGATTTTACAAGTTGATTTTGGGGGAAAAAAGTGTGCGTTATATTCGGGAAATTACGGTAGTCTGCAAGAGAACTACGGCTTGGGAGAAGATGTATTTTCCATCAAGAAAATGATCCAACGCATACTGCAGAAGCTACACAGGAATGGTTGGGGGGAAAAAAAGACCCGATAAATGTTCTCTAGAGGCAAGGTCAAAGCCCAGACCTCAATCCTTTAGAGAATTTATGGCTGGACTTTAAAAGGGCTGTACATACCAGATACCCGCCTAACCTGATAAAGCTTGAATAGTTTTGCAAAGAAGTATGGAGCAAAATTGCAGTGGGCATATGTACAAGACTGAGATTGAGACTTATCCACACAGACTCACTGCTGTGATTCCAGCCACAGAGACATCTAAGTAATACCGACTTGAAAGGGGATGAATAATTGTGCAAACAATTTTCATTTCTATAGTTTTTATTTCAGTGACATAACTGTGTAGAAATCTTGTTTTCACTTTGACATTTAAAAAAATTTCCAATAAAAATTTGTGTTAAAAATGCCAAATTGTTTTGACCATGATTGATTTATGAATGCAATAAAAAGGAAAAATATCCAAGAGGGTGAATACTTTTGATATGCACTTTATTTAAAACAACTCTTTTCATTGATATGCATATAATGCAGACAGAACGTTTTCTTATTCTTTTATGCTAAACCATAAAAATGTTTGAACTGTGAAAGAAGTAAGTATACTAATTTTATAAGCCCAGTTATATTTTACATCGTTTTTCTGAAGCATTTCAGAGTGCCATATCTGAGATTGTTGATTAATGCTTTGATCAGTTTCATTGGAAAAGTGCCCAACCAATCGATGTATTGATCCAAATACTGTATCATTCGGAACTGTCCATCCACCATTGATTATGTGGTTGCTTTACAACTTTGCGAAGTGTATTTACCTTCATGTTAATATTGTGTAATATATATTCTACGTAGCTATATATATATATATATACATATATATTTTTTTATTTTTTTTTGCTCAGATGCCCTCGGTTTTGCAATTTCACCTTCATAGTGTTTTTTTATTATAACTTAAAATTCTAAAGTCTCAGCACTGAACCGTTCTGGTTGTTTACGATTGTGCACGTTACACATTCCTAGGACTTCTACGTTCTGACCGACCCTTAGCCTAAAACACTTAGTTTTAAGCCACCAGAAGTATACTGTATATCTGTCACAATCTACTGCCTTTTTTAGGTAGCTGATATGATTCACAAAAATCCCAAACTCTGATTGCGTCCCAATATCTTTGTTTCGAATAGGTTGAAGGAAAACTGATGATTTTATCAGTTTCAAAACCTGAGTTGTGTAGAGTACCATATTTAGCACCGTTTTCACACTTATGGGTTGGTGTTTTAAAAGGCAAGTATGTATTTAGTGTCAGGTGGCACTGCTCAAAATCGATGAGTGAACCAAATAAGCCATACCTTTTTTTTTTTTTTTTTTTTTTTTTTTTTTTTTTTTTTTTTTTTTTTTTTTTTGAATACCTCAAGTCGTACACGCTGTGGTTTTAAATGGCTTTCTATCTCGGCAGACTGTATCTCATCAACTCCCCAGTGGTAAGAGCGGAAAACCTGCGTTTCAAAGAGGAAGGTGTTCGAGACGTGTTGAAGGATGTCTTCCTGCCGTGGTACAATGCCTATCGCTTCCTAGTGCAGAATGTGCAAAGGTTACAAAAGGTATGGGCAATTAATGAACATCACAAAATGTCACTTATTCCCAAACTCTTAACGCAAGTTAGCCTAGCCTCAGCTCTCTGGTTTTAAAAACAAAGACATGTTTAATGGTGTAGTAATCTCAACTTGATAAATTATTTGTTCATTGGTACAGAATGGTAATTACTTTTGATTAATAGCTCGAAATAATGTTTGGGGGGAAAAAAAAAAAAGTAATTACCGTAGTCCCTTGGTGGTTGTTTAGCTGACACCGATGCATTTGAGTGCAAATTTAATGGTGTAGTTAGGGGGAAAAGCCAACCTTTAAGAAAAAAAATGTAGGAAGCTGCATGCTCATTATGAAAATCCAATTAGTTACTGGAACCATAACAACTTAGTTCTGCAATCAAAGTTATTACATTGCATTACACTTTTGTGACTGGGAGTGATGCTTACCGATACTTAATTCCTGATGTGTTGAAATGTGTCAATGAGTGTGTATGATTGCGCCCAGGAGGATGGCATTCAGTTCCTGTATAACGAGAACACCGCGAAGCAAAGTGACAACATCATGGACAAATGGATTCAGTCCTTCACGCAATCTCTCATCCAGTTCTTTAAGGCAGAAATGGATGGTAAAAAAGACAAAGACACTCGTGTCAAGTAGCTTTGATTACTTTATATCTGACATGTAATGTGATGATTTACACTGATTATGACTGTGGTTACTGTTGTCATGTAGCATACCGTCTCTACACTGTGGTGCCTCGTCTGGTCAAGTTTGTGGATATGCTTACCAACTGGTACGTCCGTACCAATAGACGCCGCCTGAAGGTAAGTCAAATGATGATGTTAAAGGTTTGCTTCTTTTTTGCTTACGTGAATCTAGTTTGTCATCCGCCAAATACATGTGAATAATTAAATTTACCTAAGCTACCCGTTAATACCTGTAATTAAGGAGATAATAGAACAGAATGAAAAAAAAAACAAAAAAAACAAATTGTGGAACATTACCTTTCGATTGAGGCGATGTCCAAAAGAGGAAGTGATACCAATGTAGGGGAGAGTGTGTGGAAATATACAGTAAACACTCGCGCCTGCGCACGTCATTGCATTTACTCAAAGATATTTTAAAGCCATAATGGTTTGAGTACAGTTTTTTTTTTTTGTTTTGTTTTTTTTTTTGTTTATCTAAACATTAATCATAAAGAAGCCAATTCTAAGATTACATATACAGTGGTACCTCGACATACGATTGCTTCGACATCAGATCGCTTCGACACACGATCTTTTTGACATCCGACGTAAAATGTGACTAGCCATTTGTTTCTATATCCGACGACATGCTCTAAATACGACAATTTACGACAGCACCGCAGTTTGTTTTCCCGCAAGACGGACGCATGGCAGATTTTCTTGCGAGAAATCAACATGGGTTCTAACAATGTTAGTGCAGGTGGTAAAAAGGAAAAAGGTGATGCTTACCGTTACCATTGACATGAAAATAGGTTTGATAGAAAAATATGAGCATTGGGTGCGCATCCTGATATGGCTCGCTCAACAATACAGATGTAGACGGTCTATCACGGTCAGTGTTGTCACAGATTACTTGAAAAAGTAATTTAATTACTGATTAATGATTACGCATCAAAAAAGTAAGCTAGTTACTTTACTGATTACTTCATTATCAAGGTAACTAAGTTACTTTAAAAGTAATCTATCAGTTACTTTTTACCCATTATTCTCCCTTTGCCGCCTAAACATAAGAATGACAACAGAAAATTGTCATTACATGTAATTGACTTTCCGATGATTGAATTTAAAGGGGAATATCTGAATTTTGCGCTAGCTTAGCCACTCCGGAGCCCTGAAACTAACAAATAGCTGACAAACTGCTTGGATTTTGTTGAAATCAACTCCACCGACCAATTAAACCCCGCTAACTCGAAGATTAAGCCTAATGTCAAAACTTCTGAATTTCGGGTTATGGTTAACAGCATATCAGTGCCAATGTAAAACAATGCAAACTGACGGCACAATAATCAACAACACACAAGTGGATTGTACAGTGCAATAAACACAAAGGTGGTGGCGAGGGCGGATGCGCGTGCAGCCGTGCACATTAACAACCCGGAAGTACTCCTCTCAACACATACGCGGTCAATTTGGCCACAAAACGTGGCGGCAACTAAGCACTTTACACTCAGTCGGACTTACAACACATCCCACAGATGCTAAACGAACACATCACCTCACGGCATAAATGTGCAACACGCATATGATGTAAACAAAACTTGCCAACTTGGAGCGATGACTGCCCGTCATTGCTACGGCAAAGCTACGAAATGGTATGTAGGGGGGTCCAACCTTTTGCTGATACCCTCCGGAATAAAGGAAAAATACTCACCTTCATTCATGGATATCCACAGATCAACATTCTCTCGCAACGTCTCAATACTCGGCACGAATGTCCACCCGCCTCAGTCCCACAACACGTGACGCCAGACCAAAACAGGAAATAGCTAAGAGGTTGTCATGGAAAAACGTACCAGGAACCTTTTATTTTAGCATTTTCTATTAAAAATGCTCTTCGTACATGACTACAATATTCTTCATTCTACATATGTTACGAGGCAATGAAAAAATAGTAACGCAGAGACACTAAGGAAACTAACTTTAATCAGATTACTGGTGTAGAAAAATGAACGCGTTAGATTACTCGTTACTGAAAAAAGTAATCAGATTACAGTAACGTGTTACTAACAACACTGATCACGGTACTCCTCCGTTCGCCAGTCTTTATAAGTTAAGGTAGCAATTATTATTGTGGTAGCATCTTCAAAGAAATCGCCAGCTTCGTCAGATATCTAATCATTTATTCCATCAACTTGTGCCTCGTGGTCCCCACAGCAAATAAACAAAGTTAAAGTGAAACTAAAAAGGCACACTCTATCAAGTCAGCCACGCGATGGTTTCAGGTACACCACGCAAACACATTCGCCACATTAGAACCCGGTTTGTTATATTGTTACAGGTATTATTATTATTATTGCTATTATTATATTATTATTCCGATTTTTATTCATAATGTATTTGTTTTGCTCTTTGTAATTGATATTTGCAATAGTAACATCAATATTTATTGAGAATTTAGTGTAGGTTTTCAGGCTGTGGAACAAATTAATGGACTTATAATGTATTCTTATGGGAATCCTGCTCGACATATGACCATTTCGACTTACAAACAATGTCATGGAACGAGTTAACTTTCTATGTAGAGGTACCACTGTATAAAAAGAATAAAATGACATTCTTAAAGTATGACAGGTAAAAAACAGTTTGTTTATTTATTTCGTAAGAAAAAAACATTCTCTCGTAAAGAATGTCATCACTGTCATAAAAAAAAAAAAGAAAAAGACGCATGCCGTTTTTTGAATGGGATCAGAAAATTTCAGAAATAAAATGCATAAAAATTCAACAACAAAAAAATTCCAGCCCAAATGTAGCTTGGTGCTTTGGCAAGCAACGGAAAAATGGGAAACAAATGTGCAATGTATTGGTATAAATATTGCTTAAATCTTTGAAGCAGTAAAAATGCCACATTTCAACATTATTATGCACAATTTCAAAGTAAACAAGTTTTAAACGTGTCTTGGGTGATGTATTTTTGGTATAACAAAGAATATCTTCAATAATATTTCCCGAGTGCATTTTTGATAGCAAGTCAAACATGCGGCCGCTATGATGTCAGACACACTGGCCAGTTGGAAAATAAAATGCCCATAAATTGCATGTAACATAAAGCAGTACTTGGTAAGGTATTGTCATGTCATGCCACTGCTTTCTACTTGCTACTTGCCAGCACGTTACTTGGGCATGAAGCCTCGGAAAATCGATTCCCAACCTCCCGATAGCTGTTGCGCAGCTCGACAATCGATGCATTTCTGGATTACTGGTGGCTTCTGAATCGATTGAGGAGCTTGCTACCGTTTGGCTTGTATTTATTGTCCTAATATATGAATATCAGGCATCACAAATCAAACATTATCATTTATAATGTTTTAACATTATAAAAACTATAAATTGAATAGCAATTTGTAACCACACGTGTTTTTGTCCGATTATTTGTGAACGTGTTTGCGTACAGTTCAGTCAACATGTGTGGCGTTTGGACCTGTGTTTGCACTTCTCTCCTATTCACTGCTCCATGTGGGGAGGCACTGTATTGATAAATGTATGAACTTTGCAGGGCGAGAGTGGTACTGAGGACTGTCTGTGGGCGCTGGAAACCCTCTTCACTGTTCTCTTTTCCATGTGCAGGCTGATGGTGAGTCATAACAGCTTGTGTGAAAGCGTGACTATGTAAGAGTAGGAGAAAAAGATCTTTTGTTCTGAGTTTTTTGTGTGACAGACTAATTGTACAGGATGGAAAAGGCACGTGATGTGTTTTCAAGGCTATGAATATTGCTATGTTAGACATCAGAACCAGATAGCCTAACCTAGCTCAATGCAGATCATTTGTAGGCTTTATGAATTCATTAGTATGCTTGAAGTGTTTTGCTGGCACAACTCTGTTTGAACTTTTGCTCATAAAATCTGTGGAATAAAATGTGTTGGATTGGCCTGTTCCCCCAAGAAATGTTTAAAGCTCCTTTTGACTTTTAGACCTCTGCATTGGGAAATGTAAATTAACCACAGTTGCACACCAACTTCTCATTTTTACCGCAATTGATCTGATTTTCGCCTCCTTTGCCCCCAGGCTCCTTTCACACCCTTCATCACAGAGATGATGTACCAAAATCTGCGTAACCTTGTTGACCTCGCCTCTTTGGAGGAAAAGGACACGGGCAGCATCCATTATCTCATGCTCCCCCAAGTCAGGTAGAGAGGAAATCCTTTCATCAAACAAAAAACAATTTAGTGTGTAATTCTCAATTAAACCTTCTGAAACGGCAAGTTTAACGGACAATTACACGAGTCTTTCTGTTCTGAGTCACAAGTGAGTTGCAAGTCATTTGGTCCGAGTCTCAAGCAAGTCCTAAGTCTTTTCATGTCAGTTCAGGTTACAAGGTCGAGTCACGAAGTTATGTCGGTTTAAGTCATATGGTTATCTCAAGTCAAGTTTGGCTAGCCATACTAGGTCATGTTTGCCTTTTATTGTTTTTTTCAGCCATCAGAATTCAAAATCAAAATTCGGACATCCCTTTTTAATAGTCAGTTCACATCTACTCATGCTCATCAACTTCCATTTATCCCTCACCTCTTCCTGCACTCTGCTGCTCTACTTTGTCTGGACAGAAATGGGAATATATCACTGTAACTGTTATGCAATTCATCAGTGTAAAAGTGGTTTATGTGGGTTACCTAGCTTACCTCTCTCATTCCTCCTTGCTGCGAGCAAATAACTTTCCATTTGCAAGAGTAATGCTATTTGAGTCAAATAGAAAAAAAAATAATACATCTTGTCACAGATTACAGAGACAGCAGTGTTAAACAACTGGAAATTATGATGATCACACAATATTGCTAGAGGTTATGTCCCAAAGATAGGCAATTAAGTCATATAGATTCATTCTATTCATTTTGGTCATATAAACAAACAGCAATAAATGGCATCAGTATTGATGGAGTTCAAATAGCACATATCATATTAACACAAAGACAAAGAAAGCTGTTGAGTGAGAGCCTCTCACTCAAATCGCATTTAATTGTCATTGTATTCTTAGCCAGTAAACTGTAAGACAGCAGCTAATCTGCTACTTCAATTTGTGACAAGAGTAGTTTACTGCCTGATACATAAAGAGTAAAGTTGAACCATTTAAATTAAGAATTCATGGGAATAGGCGACCAAACAAACATCAACACAGAGGTAAAAACGAGCAACAAGGATGAGCAGTTTATCTGGCACCAACCTATAAAGCGGTGGGAAGATGTCATTTGCACCGGTGACTGTATGATTAGCTCACAGAATGTAACATTGATGCTGCATTCATGTGTTGTTGGATTAATCAGAAAAATTAATCTTTCTTACATTGTGTCTATCAAAAGCACTAGACAGTCACTCAACTTGTATCCTTTTTGTAGCAACCATGGTTTAATCCTGTGTTACAACTTTGCAACACATCAGAACGATTTTTCAACTTGGGCCTCAGATCTCGCGCCATACCTGAAAGCAGCACATCTCCCAAAGGTTTCAACTCATATGCCTATAACTGCCAAACTCACGTGCATAAATTACCACATTAAGGAGCCATGTGCACATTATGGAGTGAATAGAGCGATATGACCATATTAAATAGGTGCATTCTGTGGCTGCTTGTAGCCTTAAACTCCAAAGTGTGTTTCTTTTTTTACCAGTGAAATTTATACTGGGGCACTGCAGATCAATATTGAGGCACATGCCCCAGTGAAATATGTCTGACGACGCCCATGCATGGCACGTTCACACATACTGTATTGGAGGGATGCATACCCCTCCTGTTTGGTCTATTCATTGGTCTTATATTCTGATCCCTTACGCAAAGCCTTGGGAAGATTTGCTGAAACCATTGTTTTTGTGGAATATCTTATGTAGTACATTGCATTATTTAATTCTACGCTAAGCAGCTTGTCCTCTCTCCAGCAGTTACGCGAGAAACCTTGAAACCCCCACCCTCAAACACCTTTTTGTTTCAACGTATTGCCTTTGGTCATCATTATTCTCATCAGCATAACCTATTAGCTACTTCTGTCAAATGTGTTTCGATGGAATGCACAAATGAGAGATTGTAGAAAACGAGCAAATCAAGTGATTGTTTGAGTGGTGCGACCATTTGTAATTTGGGATTTGAAGCGCCATTGCTCAAATAATAGATGTACTTAACTCATCCACATTTCATTTTTGAAGGGAGAATTTGATTGACAAACGCATCGAGAACGCTGTCTCTCAGATGCAGTCCGTGATCGAGCTGGGACGTGTCATCCGTGACAGAAAGACCCTGCCAGTGAAGGTAAATCATCCATTTTGTCCAGCAGCTCTAGCGTGCCGTGTACTGTGCTATGAACATTTTATTGACTGCAATGACTGTCATGTGCATCAGTATCCACTGAAGGAGGTGGTCGTCATTCACCAGGACCCAGAAGCACTCAAAGACATCCAGTCACTACAGAAATACATTTTGGAAGTAAGTCAATTCCTAAATCAGGAAAAAAACAACGGATACAGCTCGGTAATATCACAATATATGAGCATTTGAAAACGGCCTTAAGATGTGAGTTATTTCCAACAATCCCCAATGTATGAGTAACAACTGTGGGCAACATATTTTGACGATAATATTGAAGACAACCAAAAACACCAGTAATGTGAAAATTCTTTTAGAACATATGCATGCATTTTGTTATACATGGAGCCAGATTTTTGTCAGTTCGTGGACACACACCACTTCACACATAGAATGACTTGCCCTCGTCCACAGCCACCTTTGCCAGTACGTCCAACATTTAAATTATTTCCAATACTCCTCGCCTTGACGGCCTGGATTGCCGCGAATGTAAAAAAACAAAACAGTAACGGATCAGAACAAGCGTAAATGAGCATTTTCTTTTGTACATTTTCTCTAAAAAAGCTAAAAAATGATACATTTGGAGAGAAACCCAACTACAGACATGTTTGTGTGCTTCTGTCAGATTCTATGCTGCTGGGAACACATGAAACAGCCTTCTTTTTTTGTTTCATAAGATGGATAAAAATGAGACTGTAACCTGGTTGATGTTTGTCATCAATGGCTTGTGATTTGATTGGATTTTCATTTGTTAGTCAAACGGCTCTGTAAATGAGCAGATTATAAATAGGTGATAGTGTGACGTCACAACGATCCTTTTATGCAAGTGACTGCCCATTTTGCGCTTTCTACATGAATGGTAAATAACTAAATAATTTTCTTTAAAAAAAACAGCATTTTGAGGGCCAAATCCATTTTGTAAAATTACATTAGTGCTTTCATTTTCAAATTTTGACATGTTCACCATTTCATAGTACTTTCTTAAGCTCTCTGTATGTGGTGTCGTAATTGCTGTCAATACCAATTGTTGAGTTGAAAATTGCAAGTGATCGCTCCCTCAAATTGGTATTTTCTTCTGGTGACCTGGGAATTTATTACGGATCTACAGTGTATCACAAAAGTGAGTACCCTGCTTGCATTTCTGCAGATATTTAAGTATATCTTTTCATGGGACAACACTGACAAAATGACACTTTGACACAATGAAAAGTAGTCTGTGTGCAGCTTATATAATAGACTATATAATATCCTTCTATGCGAGAGAATAAAACAGAGAATTGACGAAGAAAAGCTGCTAGATTCACTAGGCACACAAAGATGGGCTATCTCAGTGGTTGCTTCATTTCACACGACACTCGCTCTGTGACAGGATGACTCTCCACTGGCGACTTCTTGATTTGTTTCTAAGACTAAATTCCAGAGTGCTTAAGTTTGAAATTACTTTGTTGAGTAATGCTCTTTTATTCAGTCCAGAGTTCAGCTTCATAGGCCTACTGCAAACAGACCGACGCGACCGAATGTCATTCTTCTAAGATCCATTCAACTTACCTCTGCTGACCCCAACGTATACAGGACAACCCCAACTTTAGTGAAGTTGGGATGCTGGGTTAAACATTTAAATTAAATAATACAATAATTTGCTAATCATGTTCAACATATATTTAATGTAATACACTGCAATGGCTATATGGCAGGAAACAAGGACAACCCTGCTGAGTTTGCAAAAATATATGAGTACGTCTCAATCCTTCTGGACGAATGTTTTGTGGACAGACAAGACTAAGATAGAGCTTTCCTGAAAAGCAAGCCATTCTGTTGTTTAAAGAAAAAAAAGAAGATAACAGAGAAAATAAAACTGTCAAACACGGTTGGCGGTTCAGTTATGTTTTGCAGTTGTTTTCTACCTCATGTGCAAGGACTCATGAAATATGGATACCATCAAAATGTTTTGGGCAGCAATGTTGGGCCTATTGTCAGAACAGCAGGTCATTGACCCAAAACATACCTCAAGTAACACCAAGAAATGGTTGGAGACAAAGCGCTGTAGACTTATGAAATGATGAGTGTGGATCCCATTGAACACCTATGGAGCGATCTCAAAGTTGGTCAGCCAAATATTGAGTTGAAGGCGCCAATATTATGTCCAGCCCATTTTCTGAGTTTCGTGTTAAATCGCATCATTTTTGGCTTTTTTTTCCCCCTATATCTTTTTTGTGTTTTTCCAATGCACATCCAAGAAATAAGCACATCGATACCCAACAACATTGTAATTGCATTAATTTCTGGGAAAATAATATATTTTCTGGAAACAATTCAGGGTTGCCAATACTATTGTTGAAATCAAAATGGTGCAAAGATCATTTTTTTGGATGAAGTGCAATTACAAAGTTTCAATAAGGCACTTATTCTGTCCTTAATGTGTGTGTGGCTGCACAAATCGACAGATAGCGAATGAATCAGGCTATAAAGAGAAGTCTGATGATGGTGTAAAGTTGAATTGGCTTTACCGTGTTCATCTTTCTCATGTCAAGTGCACTGATACTTTTTTGTAAAACATCAATGAGCTCGCATCGACATATGATTACGTCAGCAGAAAGTGCTGGAACTTTTCAAAAGTGATTACACCTGCGCCAGCAGGGAGTGTCAAAACACCTCAAACACGGGCAGGAAATAAATGGACATGACAGCACTGCCATATCCATATTGGCCCAAAACCGATAATAAAAAACCGATGTCGATATCATACAATATCACTTTAAAATGCTTTTATCGGCTACCCGATAATATCGGACAAGTCTAATGACTATACAGTGGGGAGAACAAGTATTTGATACACTGCCAATGGGTTTTCCCATTGACTGTGTATCAAATATATAGTTGTGATGTGATGACTCAGACAGAACATTACCACCTATCAAGGCCCTCAAAATGCTCACTCACCTATTGTGATCATCAGCATCAAGGGAGAGGAAATTTTCTGCATCTTGCTCAAGTATTGTTTAACATGGTCACCAAGGCGGATGATCAAACCAATAACCTTTGCATCTGGTCTGGAGACTACTAATGTGCCAACAGAGCCATTAGATCCTGCCAAGTAGTTTGTCATCAGTTTTGTCCTCTCTTCCAGGAACTCAATGTGCGGCAGCTAACCATTTCGACGGACAAAGACAAGTATGGCATCCGTCTGCGGGCCGAACCGGATCACATGGTCCTAGGCAAGAGGCTGAAGGGGGCGTTCAAATCCATCACTGCTGCAATCAAGGAGCTTACCAGCGAACAACTTGAAGCCTTTCAGAAGAAAGGTATGACCATTAATTCCCCATATGATGACAAACCTAAATGTTAAATGGATTGTGATGATAATTTAATTTTCCCTGTGGCATGGTAATGACATTTCTGAATTCTAAAAATGAGAACACTTAAACAGTGTTCACAAAGATGATTTTCTACATGAACTAGAACCTCACTAGTTTAGTTGAGTTCACACGTTAAAATGAACTATTTCAGTTCATAGTTTTTAATTAAAAATGCTGAACTAAGCTCGTTATTCAAAAAATGAACTAACTCAGTTTTTTTTCCTGCCCAATCTGTACTTGCTAGCCACTTTACTTTTCATTTGTTTGTAAATGATTATTTCCTGATTTCTTTGCATAAAATAAACACAAAACTTTTAGAACTTTTGTCATAAAAAGTGCAAAATGAGTAAATATCAAAAAAGTTACTTTTACTTTTTACTTTTTAGTCACATTCCTAGACCATATACAAGGCTACTACTGTTTTTTCCCCCGTTACAATTCATGATTATTTTTTAGTAGAGGTAGTGAAATAGGCACATAATTGTATAATTTCGTGTTTAAAGAAAAAAGAAAAAACACATTTACAGTTGGTCTTAACTTGTAATATTTATAGTTCTAATATAAGACAAGAACTACCTTGCAGTATTGACTTATTGTCTTTCAGTGAAATGCTATTATTTTGAATCTAAAATGGAAATGGTATTGTTTTTGAAATGTCCCTGTCGTTTACTTATTTTGTAAGATAGTTTCACTTATCAAAATGTTGTACACACTACTGTTTTTTTAATTTCCAAGGGACCTCAAGCCAGTCATCGGGGGTGCTCATAATTCTGCTGAAAAGCATTTTCTTCTCTTTCAAATGCACGTCGCCTTTTGATAAAGTGCCACTGTTGTTGGCCTCTTGTTGCCAGATACTGGTGTTCAATTAAAAACATTTATAGCTAATTTATTTCCTTTTTCTCCTTGTAGTCTTAACAAATCCTGGCTTTTTTGAATGAAAAACAAACTTCGATTCAAAATCTGCTCATTGGCACTAGAATAAGATCACTCGCAAAAATATTCGCCCAAAATATGAACTAGTTCATGAACTTTGAATCATTGTTCAATTCTCAGTCACAGGTCTAAATAGAACTAGCAGCACACCATTTGGGCTGTAACGATACGAAAACTTGATGTATGATTAAATACACGAAACGTTTTTCCTTTGGGGTGATTTTTTTTTTTTTTTTTTTTAAGTTACAGTGGGGCAAATAAGTATTTAGTCAACCACTAATTGTGCAAGTTCTCCCTCTTGAAAATATTAGAGAGGCCTGTAAATGTCAACATGGGTAAACCTCAACCATGAGAGACAGAATGTGTGTGTGTGGGGGGGGGGCAGAAAAGCACATCGTTTGATTTTTAAAGAATTTATTTGTAAATTATGGTGGAAAATAAGTATTTGGTCAATACCAAAAGTTCATCTCAATACTTTGTTATGTACCCTTTGTTAGCAATAACGGAGGCCAAAAGTTTTCTGTAACTCTTCACAAGCTTTTCACACACTGTTGCTGGTATTTTGGCCCATTCCTCCATGCAGATCTCCTCTAGAGCAGTGATGTTTTGGGGCTGTTGTTGCGCAACGTGGCGTCAAAATGAAAACAAGAACGGTGAGCAAAAATCCCAGAACCACACGGGGGGGGGGGTGCGTATGAATGACCTACAGAGAGCTGGGACCACAGTAACAAAGGCTACTATCAGTAACACAATGCGCCGCCATGGACTCAAATCCTGCACTCACAGACGTGTCCCCCTGCTGAAGAAAGTACACGTCCAGGCCCGTCTGCAGTTCGCTAGAGAGAATTTGGATGATCCAGAAGAGGATTGGGTGAATGTGTTAAGGTCAGATGAAACCAAAATAGAACTTTTTGGTAGAAACACAGGTTCTCGTGTTTGAAGGAAAAAGAATACTGAACTGCAACATACCCACTGTGAAGCATGGAGGTGGAAACATCATGCTTTGGGGCTGTTTTTCTTCAAAGGGACCAGGACGACGGATAAAGGAAAGAATGAATGGGGCAATGTATCGAGAGATGTTGAGTGAAAATCTCCTTAGATAAGCAAGGGCATTGAAGATGAGACGTTGCTGGGTCTTTCAGCATGACAATGATCCCAAACACACAGCTAGGGCAACAAAGGAGTGGCTTTGTAAGAAGCATTTTAAGGTCCTGGAGTGGCCTAGCCAGTCTCCAGATCTCAACCCCATAGAAAAAAAGAGTTGAAAGTCCGTGTTGCCCAGTGACAACCCCAAAACATCACTGCTCTAGAGAAGATCTTTATGGAGGAATGGGCCAAAATACCAGCAACAGTGTGTGAAGAGCTTGTGAAGAGTTACATAAAACGTTTGGCCTCCGTTATTGCCAACAAAGGGTACATAATAAAAGTATTGAGATGAACTTTTGGTATTGACCAAATACTTATTTTCCACCATGATTTGCATGCCTCTCTAATATTTTCAAGTGGGAGAACTTGCACAATTAGTTGTTGACTAAATACTTATTTGCCCCACTGTACATTAAAAGTAACATTTTATGGAACAAATCACCTAAAAAAGTAACACTAATATGCTAAATAATAAAATTAATCAATACAAATATTTCTATAAAATATATAAATTCTCTAACCCAAAATTTACCAATTCAGGACATATTCAGAAAACAAAATAATCCAAATATCAAAAAATATGCTTGACTTTATGATAACGTTTTCATCCATTTTGACTCAAGCAATGAACTAATGCCTAAATATTGGGGATGTGGGGAGGACTATAATTTTAGGATCACCTGAATTAGCCATCTTTCTCCTTATTGACTCAACGTGTGCGCTAGCCAAAGTGGACAGTGCACAACTGCGCATGCACATTACAAGAGACAACGCTGTGGTATAATGAAGGCAGTAAGTTTACACAAGCGGTTGTTGGAGAGAAGTATTGCAGTGCTGAAAAAAATTGACGGGTGCAACCGGCATTTGTTGTTCAAAAGAAGTTACTTGACCAACAAAGTTTGTCTTTTCTTTGTGAAACCCAAGGTTGCCATTTATTTTACTATCGAGCATAACCTCGGCAAGACATTTGAGGGTTTTACTACACGAATGACTGTGAACACAAAGCATTTTGTTTTTGCAAATGTCACGAGAAGGGTCCAGCTGCGGGCCGCAGTACAAGCCAACTGCACCACCTGCTTTCAACGACCAATCAGATCAAGCGTTCATCATCCGCCAACCACACCCTCTGCTTTCAGCGACCAGTCAGATCAAGCATTCGTCATCCGCCAACCACGCCCACTGCTTTCAACGATCCTAACAGTTAAACAGTGATACCTCTACATACGAAATTCATTCGTTCTAGGACCTTGTCTGTAAGTTGAAATGGTCGTATGTCGAGCAGGATTTTCCCATAAGAATACATTATAATTCCATTAATTCGTTCCAAAGCCCAAAAACCAACACTAAATCCTTAATAAATACTGCTGGTACTATTACAAATGGCAGTTACACATAGCAAAACAAATGAATTAAAAATAAATCAGAATATAATATCATACTAATATTTCCTGTAATAATTTAACGAATCGGGTTGTAATGTGGCGGATGTTTTTTGTTGTACCTAAAAGCACCGCGTGACTGACGTGACAGAGAGGAAGCGGCGCGGTTGAGTGTTTACTTTCACTTTTAATGTTTTTTGAGAACACCGTAAACTGCGGCGGACAGTAGGCGTTTTGTGTTAGACAACAAAGCTGGCGATTTCTTTGGCGACGTCATCACAATAATAATTGTCACCATATATTATAAAGACTGGCGAACGGTGGTCGGAGGAGGGACGTGGAGATCATAGACATTCTACGGCTGTATTGTTGAGCCATTTCACAGATGCGCACCCCTTGCTCATATTTTTGTATCATTTGCAACTTCATTTCAATGGTAAGCATCACCTTTTCCTTGTTTCACCACCTGTACCAACATGTTTGAAAGAAAATCCGCCGTGCATCCCTATGAGGTGCTGTCATGTCATCTTATTTCGAGCATGTCGTCGGATGTAGAAACAAATGGCGAGTCAAATTTTACGTCGGATGTCGAAAAGATCGTGTGTCAAAGCGATCGCATGTTGATGTGCACCACTGTATACAGGAATGAATGGATAGGTTGATTATGGGGGACTTGCCCATATACAAGTAACACCTTCTAATTAAGAACCTGATTACCCACGATTCTGGCTGAATTCAACTGGAGGGGTTTGAGCCTGAAACTGAACTAGTCTTCCTTACAAATAGAAAATGTTATATTTCTTAAACTTAACTAGACCTTGGAATATTATGATTGATATAATACTATCAAAATTTACGATATGACTTTAAAGGATTATTATATACTGGACTGTCTCAGGAAATTAGAATACACAATATTCTAATTTTTTGAGACAGTCCTGTGTATATATACAGGACTGTCTCAGGAAATTAGAATACACAATATTCTAATTTCCTGAGACAGTCAGGAAATTAGAATATTGTGCAGCTGGACCTACTTGACAGTCACAGCCACTCATAATAGAAGTAGCTGACCTTTCAGTCTGTTTCAATGCAGTCAAGCAGTTGTTAGTTTCCATATCAAAAACAATTGGTTTGAACTGGGCTTGAAGCTGTGTCATGATTCCATCGTCTCAATACAAGAGACACAATCATGACTGAGTTTTGCAATTTTGGTTTCGGTATGCATGCAGCATTTGTCAAAAAAAGATGTGGTCAGATGCTAGCTAAGGTACACACAGCAACATGGGTCACCAAAATTACAGACAACTCATTAATAACGAAAAAGGCATCACGTTAAAAAAAAACTATCACAATCTGTAAATGTTATGAAATCCTACTTTGTGAGTTAAACGAGATCACACAAATTTTATATCGTACTGAAAGACTGCCTGACCAGCAGTATGCCAACTGCATCTTAGGTACCTCTATTTATGTGATTTATCATTTCATAATCTCAGAGGTAATTCTCATGTCAGGTCTCTGTGGCTATAACAAAAATACAGTACCTTGTATAACGAATCAGCGTCCATACTAAAGCTTAAAAGCAGTCTCCAAATGGTATGTTAATTATGTGCCTTGGGGCACATTACTGATCTCTTGTGCCACCAAGTAAACTTGCTGCTATTCACATCAAAGTGGCACAAGGTATTTCGTCCATCTAATTAGCAAAGCGGAAGGCATGGAGAGCTCTGAGGTCTCAGGGGGAAGATGTCATCGAGGTCATGCAGACTGTGGGAACTTAGCATTGCCAATCATTTGGATGTTTGAAGTCTCGTCTGGTTGCATAGAGGAGAGGTTTGTTGACCTTACAAGGGAAGACAGATGAAGAAAAAGTGTTCTTCTGAGTGACAGTTAATTGATCACGGTGTGGTTTCGTAAGGAAAATCCCAATCTAAGACTGTGATTATTTCAAATAGACGTACGGGTCGATAAATGTCTTAATTACAGTGAAGCAATACCGAAAAAGAAAGCCGTGCCATCAGTCAGGCGTGTCTTGTAATTATTTTTTCAAAGTTACATCAAACAAATAGGGATCAATATAAAAAAAAGCATGGTGCGTATATAAAGTGTGTGATTAAGCGTTTTCGGGTGCAGTACACGCTACTGTATTTGTAAGACTTAAGAAATTAAAAAACCACACTGACTTTTCAAGCCTTACTTTTCAACGATCACATTCCTTATGCATTGGTTTTTTTCACCATCTATCCATCTAACTCACTCACTCACTCACTCACTCACTCACTCACTCACTCACTCACTCACTCACTCACTCACTCACTCACTCGTTAATTAACCGCCTAGCAACCAAGTGACGATTCTTGCGGTTGGCGTTTTGTCTTAATACAAGCAGTAATGTTCTGTTTCAGAGGCACTGGTTGATGGTATAACTGTCATACGACTACAGCCCACGGCAGAATACGCAACCTTATTTCAAATTATTCTTTACGGGGAATAGCAATATTTGATAAGCAGTAGGCAAAGAACTTACAGTAGAAACTAGTTGGCAAACTGTAAAAACAGCTAAATCGGACAGCTTGCCCATCTTAGAGCTGAGAAAGACTTAATTTTTTTAATGACATCGGTGGTTTATGACCGCTTGAAAACTGACTAAGTAGCGTGTCGTTAAACAATAAGGTCTGTTTATAACGTGTTCTGTGATAGTTTTTGAAATCTTGTTATTGAGAGCATGCCATTGTTCAGTCTGGTTTAAAGCGTGTGACGTTGGCAAGCTAGAGAGAAGGGGGGAGATTTGTGTGGGTGTTTCTGGGTGTGCAGTGGTGGAATGTAATGAAGTAAAACTAATTAGTTACTGTACTTAAGTACATTTTTGTGTGTCTGTACTTAAGTACAAATATGAAGTGGTACTTTTTACTTTTACTTCACTACATTTTACAGCATGTATCTGTACTTTTTACTTCACAACTTTTTAAATTGTCGCCTGTGTTAGACGTTACTCTTGTTTTGTTTTGTTTTTCTCATTGTGAATTGATAGTTTCGTTTTCATGCCTCCAGCACAGCCCCACACAGCTACTGTATACCGTAACTGTACAAGTACGAGTAGAAGCAAATTTAGGCAGGTGAACAAGATATTAGAAAATAAAAACAACAGTGAGAGCAGCGCCCATCTGAAGGCGCGCTGTACTCTCAATAGGTAGCAGTATGCACCTGATAGTTGCTTGCAATCCTCCATTAAGCTAAATCTGGAGTTGTTGTTGTTGTTGTTTTTTTTTTTTTTTTACTTGTTCAGCTTCTGTTTACTGTTTCAAGTTTGAAACAAAACTGAGCAGTCAATTATTTTCTGGTTCTTTCATTGAATACTGACTCAGATCTCTGTATGTATGTATGCCTTAGTATTACATTTCTGCATGGAGGAAAATATTTACTTTTTACTTGTAAATTTTAAAGAAAGTACTTTGTACTTGTTATTTTTTTCTTAGATACTTGTATTTTTACTTAAGTATTTTTTTTCACCTGTATCTGTACTTATACTTAAGAGAAAAAAAAAGTGAGTACCTCATTCATTACTGATAAATATATTATACCGGTCCATAGCATAATGGTTATTTTTTTCAAAGTGTTTGAATTTCTCCTCCACAAGGCTATTTTTGTTGGTCTTTACATCTGTGTGAAGTTTGGTGCCATTCGGTACGCAATTACTGTCTGCGCCCTCCATAATGGTTTTTCCCTATTGCTTTCCTACCGCATTTCTTTGTGTGTTTGTAGGTCGTCAAACCGCATATTTCTGTTTTCATCTTTACGTTTACTTAGTCGAGAGTTTATCAGTTATCCCTTACCTTGGGGGCAACGCATAGAGAGCGTTCACTAGTGGACAACTTGAGGGCTTGGGCGCGGACATCAAATAAAGGACTATGAACGTGAAATTTTGTGTACTTGTTATTGTCTAGGAAAGGATCA
The DNA here is from genome assembly GCF_030265065.1 of Corythoichthys intestinalis. Classification (NCBI taxonomy): domain Eukaryota; kingdom Metazoa; phylum Chordata; class Actinopteri; order Syngnathiformes; family Syngnathidae; genus Corythoichthys; species Corythoichthys intestinalis. The sequence goes on along the minus strand of NC_080403.1, from coordinate 4,895,653 downwards.
AATCTAACTTTGCAGAGAAGCAATTTTTCAAAGTTCATATTTTTTGGACCGGTCTAATATATGTTTATATACATATACGTATATATAATGACATAATGCGGGCACAGGTAGTGGGGGGACTTGGCCAGAAATTAGGAATTCTGTTCTGCTTCGACCGTGTCATTTTGATGGGGTACCTAAGTGGTAAATTGTGATCAAACACAGTACGTCTAAGCCTAGAGATAGAGGATTTGACAAGAAGCATTATGACTTTTTCCCCTCTCTCTTGCCTTGGGGCATTCAGGAGTGAAGAGGAGGACATGGTCATGGGTTTTCGCGAGAACATAGAGATGCTTAATTGGTGCCCCTGGCAAACTTGAAACCTGATGAGATATGATCAACCTTTTTGTTTGACAACTGGTGTGGATGAAGCCAGGTAGCTTTTCAGCATTTCTTGAATACAAGTGATTTGAAGTCAACTATAAACTAATGGTTAATGTATTGAAAGCTTAATATTCAGAAACTTTTTTTTTTTTTTACACTATTAGAGCTTGTTTGACAAACTATCAACAGCTGGGAGCCACCTGTCTTTTACGGTGTTGTCCTCCACAGCTTTTGTCTATACCTTTAGCGTATCCCTTAGTGTGCTCCTCAGAAAGTAATGGTGAGTAACTTAAATTCGTAAGTTTAACCTTATTAATTTCCACTATCATGGTGGAAGGAAAAGAAATTGTGTAGCATTGTAACGGCAGTCTGCAAAACAGTTTTTCAATCACGTGCATTATGGGTTTTATATTCCTTCATTTTACACATCAATACTTACTAATGTTGTAAAGAAAAAAACCTGTTATTTCAGAGTAAAAGTTTGCCATAATGTTTTTGAGAAGTAGCCTGGAAGGTTGAATATACATAAGTCAGCGTTCACATTGTGATCATACAGTGAGCATATAAAGGAGGAACTATAATGTATGTTTTGATTTTCTTCACAACATATGAGGAGAATGGGTCCATCTCAAGAGTACAATATGAGCAAATTTAGTCTTATTTATGCTCTTTTAGTTACTGCACGAATAATGTATGCAACAACAAAAAATAGCCAAGAGATCAAAGTTGAACTTATACTGTATAAAGTAGAACATTATATCACAATGTTGATATTCCTCGCGCATATTGCTACATAGCCTGTGGATATTTTGAAAAGTGAAAAGAATAATCAAATGCAAACAGCTGAGAGCTTGTGCTTCTCAAAATCAAATCACACAACAAATGAATGCTATTGCAGGCATTACACTTGGCTCTGGAGCATATTAAAAAGGTATTGAATAAGAATAACTAAGCCCAAAAGCGGGAATCATTTCCTTTTGTGAACTACTTTAATGAATGTAGATTGAGAGTTTAAGACCGTGGGTGGACAGTACCCACGAAACTGAGCAGTTCTGGGCGGTGCAGAGAGAAGGATCTGAGAGAGGTCTTACCTTGATGTCAGAGAGCATTACCAAAAGGTGGAATTTAGTACTATTTTGGCAGATGTTTTTTTTTTTTTTTTTTCCCCCAGATAACAGCATAAGCACAATGGATGAATCCTTGAGAAATGTGCCTTATCTGTTTCTTTTTGAGGCAGAAGCTGCTATCAGACATACTGTGGCATTATCAGGTGATATGACCTGCAATCTAACCAGATCGTACCTCTCAGACATAGGGAAACGTAGCGTTACTTACCCAACTCAACTGGTTTTAGACCTACAGTGGGGCAAATAAGTATTTAGTCAACCACCAATTGTGCAAGTTCTCCTACTTGAAAAGATTAGAGAGGCCTGTAATTGTCAACATGGGTGAACCTCAACCATGAGAGACAGAATGTGGAAAAACAAAACAGAAAATCACAATGTTTGATTTTTAAAGAATTTATTTCCAAATTAGAGTGGAAAATAAGTATTTGGTCGCCTACAAACAAGCAAGATTTCTGGCTGTCAAAAAATTCTAACTTCTAACGAGGTCTAGCGAAGTCTAACGAGGCTCCTCTCGTTACCTGTATTAATGGCACCTGTTTTAACCCGTTTGCGGTATAAAACGCCTGTCCACAATCAGTCAGTCACACTCCAAACTCCACTATGGCCAAGACCAAAGAGCTGTCGAAGGACACCAGAGACAAAATTGTAGACCTGCACCAGGCTGGAAAGACTGAATCTGCAGTAGGTAAAACGCTTGGTGTAAACAAATCAACTGTGGGAGCAATTATTAGACAATGGAAGACATACAAGACCACTGATAATCTCCCTCGATCTGGGACGCCATGCAAGATCTCACCCCGTGGCGTCAAAATGATAACAAGAACGGTGAGCAAAAATCCCAGAACCACGCGGGGAGTCCTAGTGAATGACCTAGAGAGAGCTGGGACCACAGTAACAAAGGCTACTATCAGTAACACAATGCCCCGCCTGGGACTCACTGAAATCCTGCACTGCCAGACGTGTCCCCCTGCTGAAGAAAGTACACATCCAGGCCCGTCTGCGGTTCGTTAGAGAGCATTTGGGTGATCCAAAGAGGACTGGGAGAATGTGTTATGGTCAGATGAAACCAAAATAGAACTTTTTGGTTGAAACACAGGTTCTGGTGCTTGGAGGAGAAAGAATACTGAATTGCATCTGAAGAACACCATACCCACTGTGAAGCATGAGGGTGGAAACGCTTTAGGGCTGTTTTTCTGCAAAGGGACCAGGACGACTGATCTGTGTAAAGGAAAGAATGAATGGGGCCATGTATCGAGATATTTTGAGGGAAAATCTCCTTCCATCAGCAAGGGCATTGAAGATGAGACGTGGCTGGGTCTTTCAGCATGACAATGATCCCAAACACACAGCCAGAGCAACAAAGGAGTGGATTCGTAGGGAAGCATTTCAAGGTCCTGGAGTGGCCTAGCAAGTCTCCAGATCTCAACCCCATAGAAAATCTGTGGTGGGAGTTGAAAGTCCGTGTTGCCCAACGACAGCCACAAAACATCACTGCTCTAGAGGAGATCTGCATGGAGGAATGGGCCAAAATACCAGCAACAGTGTGTGAAAAGCTAGTGAAGAGTTACAGAAAACGTTTGGCCTCAGTTATTGCCAACAAAGAGTACATGACAAAGTATTGAGATTGAACTTTTAGTATTGACCAAATACTTATTTTCCACCATGATTTGCAAATAAAGCCTTTAAAAATCAAACAATGTGATTTTCTGGGGAGGGGGGGGGGGTTCCACATTCTGTCTCTCATGGTTGAGGTTTACCCATGTTGACATTTACAGGCCTCTTGAATATCTTCAAGCGGGAGAACTTACACAATTAGTGGTTGACTAAATACTTATTTGCCCAATTGTATGTCTGACAATGTACCTGCATTTAGCCAGCACGTGCTATGTGTTGGCGCCTTTTGCCGGCTCTGGCTGTGTGTGAATGTAGCGGGTAACGTACTGCGTCAGAGCGCAGAGTTTGATGACATACATATCTCATAATTAGGGATACAGCGATCGATTATTTTAGTCATTGATTAATCTATCAACTAGTTAATTCGAATAATCAGTATTGGGATTAGGAACACGCCTCTACAGTATCGCGTGGACATCGGGGACAGTGCCTCTTGATTGGCAAACCGGGGTGGTAGTCCCCCTTTTTAAAAAGGGGGACCGGAGGGTGTGTTCCAAATATAGAAGAATCACACTCCTCAGCCTCCCCGGTAAAGTCTATTCAGGGGTGCTGGAGAGGAGGGTCCGTCGGGAAGTCGAATCTCGGAATCAGGAGGAGCAGTGTGGTTTTCGTCCCGGCCGTGGAACAGTGGACCAGCTCTACACCCTCAGCAGGGTCCTCGAGGGTGCATGGGAGTTCGCCCAACCAGTCTACATATGTTTTGTGGATTTGGAGAAGGCGTTCGACCGTGTGCCTAGGGGAATCCTGTGGAGGGTGCTCCGGGAGTATGGGGAACCGAGCCCCTTGGTAAGGGCTGTTCGGTCCCTGTACGACCGGTGTCAGAGTCTGGTCCGCATTGCCGGCAGTAAGTCGAATTCGTTCCCAGTGAGGATTGGACTCCGCCAAGGCTGCCCTTTGTCACCGATTCTGTTCATAATTTTTATGGACAGAATTTCTAGGCGCAGCCAAAGCGTTGAGGGTTTCCGGTTTGGTGACCTCAGCATTGCATCTCTGCTTTTTGCAGATGATGTGGTGCTGTTGGCTTCATCAAGCCATGACCTCCAACTCTTACTGGGAAGGTTCGCAGCCGAGTGTGAAGCGGTTGGGATGAAGATCAGCACCTCCAAATCCGAGACCATGGTCCTCAGCCGGAAAAGGGTGGCATGCCCTCTCCGGGTCGGGGATGAGATCCTGCCCCAAGTGGAGGAGTTCAAGTATCTTGGGGTCTTGTTCACGAGTGAGGGTGGGAGGGAGCGGGAGATTGACAGGCGGATCAGTGCAGCGTCTGCAGTGATGCGGACTCTGCACCGGTCCGTTATGGTGAAGAAGGAGCTGAGCCAAAAGGCGAAGCTCTCGATTTACCAGTCAATCTACGTTCCTACCCTCACCTATGGTCACGAGCTGTGGGTCGTGACCGAAAGAACAAGATCCCGGATACAAGCGGCCGAAATGAGTTTCCTCCGCAGGGTGTCCGGGCTCTCCCTTACGAGATAGGGTGAGAAGCTCGGTCATCCGGGAGGGGCTTGGTGTCGAGCCGCTACTCCTCCGCGTTGAGAGGAGCCAGTTGAGGTGGCTTGGGCATCTGGTTCGGATGCCTCCTGGACGCCTCCCTGGAGAGGTGTTCCGGGCATGTCCCACCGGCAGGAGGCCCCGGGGTCGACCCAGGACATGCTGGAGACACTATGTCACTCGGCTGGCCTGGGAACTCCTTGGAATCCCGCCGGAGGAGCTGGCTGAAGTGGCTGGGGAGAGGGAAGTCTGGGCTTCCCTGCTAAAGCTGCTGCCCCCGCGACCCGACCCCGGACTAAGCGGAAGATAATGGATGGATGGATGGATGGATAAGGAACATTATTGCATTGCAGAATAAATTTTAGGAGATGTAAAACAAAGGCTTGCTAAGATTACCCTTTCAAAAGAGCGTTAAATGTGAATACAAAATAAAATTCCAGAGTGTTTCTTCAAATTATGCAGAATTGCACTTTCATTTAAAAATTAAATACCTGAGTCTTGCCTCAAATGGTATAAAGAAAATAAATAAATGAAGATCTATCTAGGTAAAACAAAAACACAATTGGATAACTTGCATCGCAAAAATCTGGTAGCTCAAATGCTATAAAAGGCTAAGGTTTTTTTTTTTGTTTTTTTTATTTTTAACAATGCTCTTAATGAATTGTTTAAACATATAATCCCACAAAAACTGCTATTTATACCTCTAAATTGTGAATGCATTAAAAAAAACTTTTTCTCAAACAAAAACTTACCTTATGTTGGTCTTAACAGGGAGAAGCTGTGTTCAGCCACATGTTAGATGAGTTATATCACAGGTGTCAAACCGATTCCAGGAAGGGCCAAGTGGGTGCTGGATTTTGTTCCAACCGATACCGTGCAGAGAGTTTAACCAATGAACTTCCTTCTGAAACAAGCAGCACCTGAGAAAGTTTAACTGATTACACATGTAAAAGATCTGATTGGTGAGAAGGTGTCCTCTTCATTGGTTGGAAAGCAAACCTGCACTCACTTGGCCCTTTCTGGAATCGGTTTGACACCTGTGAGTTATATCCACTGTTGCCACTAGAGGGCACGTTATCCACCCAAATACAGTGCATTGCAAAAGTATTCGGCCCCCTTGAATCTTGCAACCTTTCGCCACATTTCAGGCTTCAAACATAAAGATATGAAATTTAATTTTTTTGTCAAGAATCAACAACAAGTGGGACACAATCGTGAAGTGGAACAACATGTATTGGATAATTTAAACTTTTTTAACAAATAAAAAACTGAAAAGTGGGGCGTGCAATATTATTCGGCCCCTTTACTTTCAGTGCAGCAAACTCACACCAGAAGTTCAGTGAGGATCTCTAAATGATCCAATGTTGTCCTAAATGACCGATGAGGATAAATAGAATCCACCTGTGTGTAATCAAGTCTCCGTATAAATGCACCTGCTCTGTGATAGTCTCAGGGTTCTGTTTAAAGTGCAGAGAGCATTATGAAAACCAAGGAACACACCAGGCAGTTCCGAGATACTGTTATGGAGAAGTTTAAAGCCGGATTTGGATACAAATAGATTTCCCAAGCTTTAAACATCTCAAGGAGCACTGTGCAAGCCATCATATTGAAATGGAAGGAGCATCAGACCACTGCAAATCTACCAAGACCCGGCCGTCCTTCCAAACTTTCTTCTCAAACAAGGAGAAAACTGATCAGAGATGCAGCCAAGAGGCCCATGATCACTCTGGATGAACTGCAGAGATCTACAGCTGAGGTGGGAGAGTCTGTCCATAGGACAACAATCAGTCGTACACTGCACAAATCTGGCCTTTATGGAAGAGTGGCAAGAAAAAAGCCATTTCTCAAAGATATCCATAAAAAGTCTCGTTTAAAGTTTGCCACAAGCCACCTGGGAGACACACCAAACATGTGGAAGAAGGTGCTCTGGTCAGATGAAACCAAAATTGAACTTTTTGGCCACAATGCAAAACGATATGTTTGGCATAAAAGCAACACAGCTCATCACCCTGAACACACCATCCCCACTGTCAAACATGGTGGTGGCAGCATCATGGTTTGGGCCTGCTTTTCTTCAGCAGGGACAGGGAAGATGGTTAAAATTGACGGGAAGATGGATGCAGCCAAATACAGGAACATTCTGGAAGAAAACCTGTTGGTATCTGCACAAGACCTGAGACTGGGATGGAGATTTATCTTCCAACAGGACAATGATCCAAAACATAAAGCCAAATCTACAATGGAATGGTTCAAAAATAAACGTATCCAGGTGTTAGAATGGCCAAGTCAAAGTCCAGACCTGAATCCAATGGAGAATCTGTGGAAAGAGCTGAAGACTGCTGTTCACAAACACTCTCCATCCAACCTCACTGAGCTCGAGCTGTTTTGCAAGGAAGAATGGGCAAGAATGTCAGTCTCTCGATGTACAAAACTGATAGAAACATACCCCAAGCGACTTGCAGCTGTAATTGGAGCAAAAGGTATTGGAACAAAGTATTAACGCAAGGGGGCCGAATAATATTGCACGCCCCACTTTTCAGTTTTTTATTTGTTAAAAAAGTTTAAATTATCCAATAAATTTTGTTCCACTTCACGATTGTGTCCCACTTGTTGTTGATTCTTGACAAAAAATTAAAATTTTATATCTTTATGTTTGAAGCCTGAAATGTGGCGAAAGGTTGCAAGGTTCAAGGGGGCCGAATACTTTTGCAAGGCACTGTAAATAAAACTACATGCAAACACTTTGAAAACGAACCATTTTATCGCCACTCGAATTAAACGAATCCTCGAAAAAGCAAATTTGGACTATTTCAGCACTACTTGTAACTACACTACATTTCCTAATTTTTCTTCTCTGAGTCTAAGTAACAACATCTTTGCTTAATGTAAAGCGTCAATAGTCCGGAGTGTCCATTGTCATATTTTATGTTTCATAATAAGCATGCAATTTTGATGGGAGACAGGTAGGCCAGTACCAGCATTGTTTTGCTACAAAGCCACAATGTTAGAAACTGTCCTTGCCCAAAATCTATCAAGGAATTCCGATTCTAAATATCTATATAAAATATGTTCGATAAAATGTTAAATGAAATAAATGGGGGAACACCCTACACTGGGAGCTGTTGGTGGCTGACTACAGAGGGATCCCCAAGTACCTCCCTTGGTGTTCTTCATTCTCACGCTTTTAGTTGCTTCAGCTACGTCAAAATATGTCTTAAATTAAGATGAAACAATAACCTTTCTTTGAGAGACGTTTTAAGATGCGATGGAAAGGCATACATCCATAATCCATCAAAATGTTTCAAATGAAGTTAAATGCTAACTTCGAGAGACTTCAGAAATGAGCCAATAATTTAAGAGCCACAAATAGCCAATCGCATGGTGCGAATAGAAGATGGATTTTGTGATATTGATAACTAGAGGTGGGCCTCTCATGATTCGATAGCGATTATGATTCAGAGGCAACGATGCAATTATAAATCGATTATTAATGCACGACTCTACGATTATTAATGCACGACTCTAAGCCCCCCCCCCCCCCCCCCCCTTAGCTGCTGTCAATGTTTCTCACATTAGTTACAAAAATAGTACAAAAATCCTCTTGGGCTTAAATATAATAATAATAATAATAATAATAATACATTTCATTTGTAGAGCGCTTTTACCAATGCTCAAAGACGCTTTACAGTTGGAACAAAAAAAGCAAACAACGAGAACAGAACAAAACAAAACAAAATAATTATAAGTTAAAGCTAGTTTAAAAAGGTGAGTTTTTAACAGTTTTTCTGAATGTGGGAAGGTCTGGGATGGGATGACGCACCTCAGCTCTATTGCTTTCAACATTCTTCGAAATCTCCTATTTTCAAGAGGAAGATTTTCTAGTTGAATCCAAAATAATTCCACATGTCTGGTTGTAAATTTTTGGGAGCAGGTCTGATCTCACGGAGAAGTTGGATGGTTAGGTCAGCCATGCTTGTTGCTGTTTTGTATCTAGGAAGAATGAGTTGTGGATGTTTACTCTTGGTCCATTCCCCATAGCGTCCACGCTGACTATGTTTTAGTTCTGCTTTACTTGGCATATTTAAATAATTGAAATTTGGATTTTTGCGAATCGTTCTCGAATCTTCCATGACCAAATCGCGAAAAATCTAACAATCAGAAATTTCACACACCTTTATTGATAAGCACTGATTTTGGGGGGAAAAACTAGCCCAAGTTTACATACATATCCTGTGAGTCCTCTGACAAATGCTGTTCGTTTGTTTGTTTGTTGTGGGTGCATTTCAGGTTCTATCATGGTAGATGGCCACGAGCTTCACGAGGAGGACCTGAGACTGATGTACACATTTGGTCAGAGTTCTAATGCAGCTGCTCAATACGAAGCCCACTCTGACTCACAGGTGAGCGGTTGGCATGAATTCTCACATCAGTAGAGAATAAAACATTTCTACCGTAAGTATATACTTAGTGCTGCAGGATTAACCACTGATGATTGGCTTCTACTTCTTCATTTGTCCCAGAGGTCTTTCAAATTTGGATAATCTTCTACACCTTCAATCCTGAATACCCACTATTTGACAGTGTTGCAGCCTATTGCAGCATCCACATAAACCTTTTCCAGTCTTTTGAAATTGTTACTGCTGGCTCTTCTTCCAAAAATAGGAATTCAGTCACAACGTTTTCCCTTTGGCAAACAACCAAATTATGGTGCCATTTCCAAAATGGCTGACAGGAAGTGAATACATGAAAACATTGTTTTTTTTAAATAAACAGTTTCTTTATAGGAATATTTTAACTGGACCGTTAAAATTTTTGAAAAATTAGTGTAAATGAGTTAAACAACTGAACAGGACTTACATATAAATCCATATACGCATACATGTGTGAAGGTAACATCAAGGAAATGAATAATGCATGCACCTACCAGTATGCCGATCCTTAGTATATGATGTGATTTTGCCATTGCCTTAACATGACACTGTTACATAAATTGGAGACAGTTTGACATTACTTACACAGTAGTTGTATGTATGCCTGCTGCACACATGAGATTGTGTGGAGTGGGGAGCAAATGATAGTGTAGCTGCACTGACAGCCTTCTTTATAAACGCGATGCAGGGCAATCATCTCTCAGCTAAGTGGAGACCAGCTCCTCTGACTTTCCAACCGGCCATCACTAATCATTGCTCCACCGAGCATACACTTAGTGCAGGGCTGCACCTTAATACCAGTTTACCGAGCTGGCTTTTTAATTCGCCTCCATTCTCACTCTCTCTCACTGCCTCTCAGTCTCCCATCTGTCCAACCCGCTCTTGGCTACGTGTTGCTTGCTTGCGTATGTCTCCCCCCAACAGCAGAATATACTGTTTCTCAATACAGTTGTTGTAACAAGAGAAATAACAATTAGGACTTGCTTTGCCACATGAATGTCCCATTTAGACCACTGTCCAACTCGTGTAATTCTTTTTTTTTTTTTGTTATGTATCCTTACTCCTTCATGAGGGTACTCATTGAACTCATTGGCTGCCATTGACGGTGCTAGGGAATGAACATTTGTTTGGATTGGACATCTAGTGCCGTCAATGGCACTGAAAGACGAGCATTCACTGCCTGTCTGGACACCCAAGTCTTGATGAGGCTAAGATTATTAAATTACCATTGTAAATTTACAAATTTACAAAAACAATTGTAGTGCTGTAGTTATTGAAGTTTTAAGTAATCAATTAATCTATCAAGTACTTAGTTCTAATAATGGAGTAATGGGATTAGGAACATTTATTACATTGCAGAATACATTTTAGGAGATGTAAAACAAACACTTGCTAAGATTGCACTTTCAAAAGAGCATTAAATGCGAATACAAAATAACATTCCTTAGTTTTTTCAAACGATGCAGAATTGCACTTACATTTCACAAGAGAATAAATGCATTAAACATTTTTTTATCCTTGAGTTTGGCCTCAAACTGTATAAAAGAAATTAATAAATGAGGAGCAAAGTACAACAAAACTATTGGCTAACTTGCGTAACAAATGTCCGCTAGCTTAAATGCTATAATTTCTAACTGTTTTTTTTTTACACTGCTCTTTACACTGCTCTTAACAAATCATTCAAACACACATTCCCATAAAAAAACTGCTAAATGTACTTTAATTTACGGAATTACGAATGCATAAACAATTAAAAAAAAACTTACAACCTTATCTTGGTCTTAACAGGGAGCAGCTGGATCCAGCCATGTTAGATGAGTTGTCATATTCACTATTGCCACTAGAGGGCAGTGCATCCAAATCAATAAAACAATGCAAACAGTTTCAAAACAAACCATTACAACTCCACTAAAGAAATCCTTGAAGCAGCAAAATTTGATTCGAAGCTTTTTTCTAATCGAATTCGTCGAGTTAATCGATTGATCGATGCAGCACTAGTCAATTGCACTATTAAGAGTTAATATATTCAGTAATTATTTGGGCTATACACTGTTTTAATATTGAGCCGTTATCGTATCTTGAATGTCTTTAACTCCTAAAATCCAGATAATCTGTTTAACATATTGCTAAAAAGCTATGGCTAGAAAATTCAATGCAATTTTAATCCGTGGAGGTGCAATCTTGTGTGTTATTTTTTAAATTACTTTGCAAGACCTTATTGTCACATTGTTAGAAAAATGTTAGTGTTTACTTAAACTGTCTTTAAATTAACTTAATTTGAAGTCTGGAGGCTGATTTTTGACTGTGAATGCAGAAAAATGTGGATGTGGTCCGCTTAACACTAATTGGTATTTGTCTTTGCTCTTGGGTGTGCTGTAGGTGCTGGTATTGTTGGACGTTTCCCCAGACCAGTCCATGTTGGATGAAGGAGTGGCCAGAGAAGTCATCAACCGTGTTCAGAAACTACGCAAGAAGGTGGGGGGCGCATCTTATTCTGGGCAGCTAAACTCAAAACACAACAAATCATGACACATGAAACTCTCCTCATGAATGTTTCCATTTGTATGTAAAATGACTGTCAAATGGAACATTGTTAAATTACTTGATTTGCCCAAGGAAAAGTGTTGTTAAAAGGCCTGCCAAATTTGAATTTAGACAGATTTGTGAACCATATTTGACAAATGACCTATAAATGTAAAAGTTTTAGAACTTAAGGCGAAAAATATGAACAAAAAACAAATGTGTTTTTTAGGCAAGGCAAGGCAATTTTATTTATATAGCACAATTCAACACAAGGCAATTCAAAGTGCTTTACATCACATGAAGATCATAAAAATCACATTTAAATCAACACAACGTAGAAACGAAGACAAAAGATCGCATTTAATCACAGAAAATAAATAAATAAAATAAAAATAAAACAAAATCTACTACTACTAATAATAATTGAAATCAGCAATGGAGATAAAAACAAGAGGAATAGAAAGCAGGTAGATTGAAATATATAGACAGTTATAGATATGCAGTGCTAAACAAAAGCGTTTTTAGCCCTGATTTAAAAGAGCTAACAGTTTGAGCATACTTCAGACGTTCGGGTAACTTGTTCCAGAGGTGAGGAGCATAATAACTAAATGCTGCCTCACCCTGCTTGGTTCTTGTTCTTGGAACTTGCAGAAGACCGGTTCCAGACGACCTTAGGGGTCTAGATGTCTCATAGGACTCTAACAAGTCAAGCATGTATTTTGGTCCAAGGCCATTAAGTGTTTTGTAGACGAGCAGTAGTATTTTATAGTCTATCCTTTGACTTACTGGAAGCCAGTGTAGCGATTTCAAAACTGGTGTAATGTGGTCCAGCTTCCTTGTATTTGTGAGGACTCTGGCTGCAGCATTCTGTACCAGCTGCAACTTCCTGACTGATTTTTTATCAAGACCTGTAAATATACCGTTGCAATAGTCCAATCTGCTGAAAATGAATGCATGCATAAGTTTTTCCATGTCTTGTTGAGTCAGAAGCCCCTTAATTCTGGTTATATTTTTTAGGTGGTAATAAGCGGATTTAGTGACGGACTTTAAATGGCTATCAAATTTTAGGTCTGAGTCAATGATTACGCCAAGGTTTCTGACTTGATTTGTAGCTGTAAGTGACATTGTGCTAAGTCGGCTGCTTATCTTTGACCTTTCCTTTTTTGGCCCAAAAATGATCACCTCTGTCTTCTGCACATTTAACTGGAGAAAATTCTGGCACATCCATTCATTGATTTGATGAATGCATTTGCTCAGGGTGACTAAGGGACTATAATCATGTGGGGACACAGAAATGTACAGTTGTGTGTCATCTGCATAGGCGTGATAGGAGATGTCATACTGTTCCATTATCTGAGCTAACGGAAGCATATAGATGTTAAATAAGAGTGGTCCAAGAATTGACCCTTGAGGGACTCCACACGTGAATTTGGTTCGTTCTGACTGATGGTTTCCTATTGACACAAAGAAATCCCTATCATGTAAATAGGATGTGAACCACTGAAGAATAGTGTCAGTAAGCCCTACCCACTGTTCCAATCTGCTGAGTAGTATGTTGTGATCAACCGTGTCAAATGCGGCGCTGAGATCCAATAGTAGCAGAACAGATGATTTGCCTGCATCGGTATTCCGACGAATATCATTTAGGACTTTGATAAGCACAGTCTCGGTGCTGTGTTGTGGTCGAAATCCACAATTATTTTAGGGCTGCAACTAAATATTATTTTTATAATTGATTCATCGGACAACTAATTAAATGATCAATCGGATAAATAGCACTTTTTTCAATTACCTTCACTATTAAACTTGAAGTTTAAAAGTTTTTAAAATTTTAGGCAAGTTGTAAGTAACAATGAAGACAAAATGGATGTCTATTTCCTTAAAAAAATATTTTATCACAGCTTCCTGATTTAACTGCACCGTAGTCATCAACTGTACTGTTTTAAGTACATAAAACATGTTAAGTTGTTAGTATAAATCATGAAAATAATTTCTCAGTACACAAATAAGACTGAAGTCCTGTTCATTCAAAAAAAAAAATGCTGTTGATTGACATTTTTTGTAGGCAAATAAATTGTCAGTGACTCATTTATTTTCTTTAAACAAACCAAACAACAAAATAAAATGAGGAAGCAGACTGTAATGTTTTCTTTATCAAACAGTTGTTTGTAAATACTAGTATAATCCAAAACCAATTTCAAAGCACACTCTCTTGTTTGACAATTTAGTTTGAATGGGAATTTGTGTTGAAAGCTGTTAAGTGAACGTGTTTATATGTGTGGTTTCTTTGTAAAAAGAAATGAGACAACTTTACTATGTAATAATAACTTAAGTGCTAATTTGCTTCTCAAAAACACGATACAAGCAGACACTTAAGAAACTAATTAGCATAATCGCTAACTAGCTTTGCGCTCCGTGCTAAGTAGTAACAGCACATCAACAAAGAGTACAAACAATACAATTGGCTTCATTTACTCGCCTCTGACGGTGGCACACTGGATGGAACAACACAAAAGACAGTCTAAAGGCCCAAGTACACTGCATGCGTGATCGTTGCGTTTCCGGTCCGACTCCGGTAAAAAATAGCGCCGGAGCCAATCCGTTCCCATTATATCCTATTGTTCAACGTATACCGGCCGCGTCAGTGCTCTGGCTTGACTGCGAACCACCTCCGGCGTGCCGCATGCCCGCCGGATGGTATAGGCTATTTTCTATTTTTGCCGGACACGCATCCGGCAAAATGGGCGGAGCTGGGCCTGGACATAACAACCCAGGTGCCTAATCACGGTTTAAACACGAGCGAAGATGGATGATGAGCGCTTCATCATGGAGGTGGAAACCCACAAAATCATTTATGATGCAGCAGATCCTTTCTATAAGGACAATATAAAAAAGGAAGCTGCAAGGTGTCCTATTATGTGTGTTTTTCTGTCCTGATCTCATCATGATGCAGTCATGTCTGTCTCTTAATTCCAGATTAACTAAAATATCAATATGCAAAGAAAATATTTGCTCTCTCTCTGCTTCTCTGATGAGTATAGACTCCGTGTGTTTTTCGTTGTTTTAAATGGCACATTATCGCGCGCGATCACGCGAGAGCTCACGGGGGGGACGAGGTTGGCGGACCGCAGCCATGCAGCAGCCGGTATGATTTGCCTGTTTTTGATGGACTGCGTGGCACGCAGGCAACACTGAACCGGACCGGAACCGCAAAGATCACACATGCAGTGTACTTGGGCCTTAACTCTCGACACTTCGTAATATTATTGACTGAGCAACCCAACAGCAGCAGCAGTGAACTCTTGTTTCTTGCTCTAATCACTGGCACGCACACAGCCTCGCATTACACACAAACAAGGACCCAAACGGGACTGCTCATAGCTAATGGCAAAAATTGATTATCAAATTAATTGGTAACTAATTGATTAATCAATTTAATCGATTAGTTATTGCAGGCGTAGTGTTTTTTATGTTTTTGTCTTTATTGTTGTCCTATATTGTTGGTCTTTATAGCAATATCTTGCAAGGCGAAAAAGTGTGGGCCCCCATCATTGAAGATTTTAAATTTGCTGTGTTCATACTCAAGACCATAGACATTTATACATTTCAATTTGTAAGTCAGGCCGTTTGCTGTATGTCACCATAATGTGAAATAGGAGCAACAGGCTGAAATTCAACTGGAGGTTGTCACGCTTCCAATTTATATTATAATTATTATAAATATTATAATTTATATTCCAATTTATATAATGGATATCCAAATTTTACCATGATGTGGCTTTCAGCTGCTACAGTAGCGCCCACAAAGCTTGCCAGAAGCTTCATCAGACTTATCAAAAACTCTGTGGATTTTATAGATGAATGGAACTCCATCTGATGCTATAATGTGCTACAAAAGAACGATTTTAGGAGGATGGATGTCCACTGTTTGCTGCTACAAGATGACGCAAAGCTAGTGCTGATTAGCCATTTTCAATCAGCACTCAGTGGACTTTATTGTCCAGTAAGGATCTGTCTGATGCATGTTCTCATTACAGAAGAACAGTTGAAGGCTAGCCCTGGGTGTTTTGACTGTATGATTTAAAAAGGACTGTTTGCCACAGTGTGCTACAACAACGTTTCACTAATACAACAAAGGCATAATTTAGATAGAATATGTTATGGTAATTACAAAATTAAACCAATTTTGAAATTTCAACCTGCCATTTTCAATTCAGCATTAATTAGTTTTTCTTCGACCCTTGTGATGTCCCACTTCCTTTGCCATCCTACTATTTATCTTTTTTAATGTATTTTTATTATTATTATTATTATTTTTTTTACATTTTTACGATTGGTTATTATTATATTTATATATATTTATTGTTATTATACTTTTATTGTTTTATTTATTTTTATTATATACCTATTTTTAACGGTCTCATGCTAATTTGCGAAATCTTTCCATTGCAGCGTCACAGTCAGACGTTTCTGCTCCATAAGGCGAGATTAATGGTGTCTTAATTACGCTCTGGCCCCTTTCAGATTCAAGCGCTGGAGCTTTGAAGTGCAACTGGGGAGTAAAGACGGATTAGCCGGCAGCCTCTTGTTTTCTCAAGAAACAAACAAGTTTTTTCCGTCCGTAGTAATGGTGGTGCTACAGGCTGGATCCCGGCCAGGCCGCATTCCAACTCTTATTTCAAACCCCCCACCCCACAAGATCTGTGAGGAATTTTCCACCCTGGGGATAGGAATTAATTTAAACAACGTTGGCGCTTACTTTTGCTCAGTTTTATGCGCGTGGGTGTTTTTGTTTGTGTGCTTGTGGCAGGAGGTCAACCCATTCTTTATCGGGATTTACACGTAACTGGAGTTCTCTCTGTTTTTATCAATACACACACACACTCAGAGTGGGAGCCCCATCAGCAAAGGGTCACTACCTTGGCTTGCCAGCAATAGCCTATAAACCTTCCTTCATTGATTGAGTGCTCCACTGTATCTCACTAACTTTATTCCTCTGCCCTTGAGCTGTATGTTGCAGTTGCAGTGCATGTGTAGAGCAGTCATGAAAGTGCATCTGTCCACACATGCAGCACGCAGCGGTACCAATTAGGATCAAATCAATGCTTAAGATAGTGTTAAGATTAGCAGACGCTGCTAGTGTTATTATTTTGTCTTTATTTATTGCCTTTCTTTTTCATCCATCCCGTTCTAATCCCAGTTTCTTTCATGTCATCCTCCTGTGATGTTAATCCCGTCCTCTCTTCCTTGCTACAGGTATCCATTCATTAGAGATTTCCCTTTCCAGAAAACCGTCATTATACATAACATTTTCCACAGTATATCAAAAACAAAATAGGTGAACCTCTATGGGTTTATTTGTGTACATAATTATGTACTCGTTGTCTCGCAGGGCCATTTGGTACCGTCGGATGAAATCACAGTGTATTACCGCTGTCAGCCAGACGGGGAGTACTTGGGCTCAGTTATCCAGGCTCACACGGACTTCATTTTGGCGACGACAAAGGCGCCTCTTCTTCCATACCCTGTCCCTAAGCGTGCCACCATCATCATCGAAGAAAAGACACAGGTACGAGTTCTAAAGCATCAATCGAGTTGACAGTTAGAGCTCATGTGCAATGCTAATGAAGACATAAGCTATAGACAATGGATGGATAGATGTTTGAAATGGTCAAATGTCAAGAGTTGGCTCAGACTGAAAGAGTCAAGATGAAGAAGTTCAGAGATGCAAACCGTTTGTTTCTGGACATGCTTTTTGTGGGCTCTTCCCTTGTGTTCTGCTGTTGCACCTGGGGCTAAAATGTTTCAGTGCAGGGTTGTTTTTGGCTGCTCTTTTAAATTTTGTTTTGGTCTTAGTCTTTTGAACAAAAATACTTATTAGTTTTAGTGAGTTATTTTAGTCATTTGAAAATGTGTTAGTTTTAGTCGACGAAATTTTATACAAATTTTGTCTTGTTTTTGTCAACAGTTACTCAAAATGTTTTCATCTGTAAAATTCAAAAGTTTTAGTCCTAAAATAGTTAGTTTCCAACAATTACAAATGAATATAGACAGATGAACACTTATTGTAGCATCTACATAAGAGGTCAGGATCCAATGTATCGCGAGCCATATCTGGCTCTTTTGATGAATGCATTTGGCTCTCCACCAACCCGTAATTTTAAATGTGTAACCGGGATTTTTTTTCTATTCTTAGAGTCTCGTCAGAAGTTGCAAACAATCAGTATTTCTGTTTTGCTCAATTGCTCATTTACCAAACAAAACAGCTGAAGTGGGCTATTAGATATGTGCCATTTCACCAATTGTCTCTCTGCTAGACTTACTGAACAGAGAAGCCAAGGCTTTGCTTTAGCCTGTTCAGTGTTTTAAGAGGACGCTCGACATTGTAAAGCTAATGCTATCGCGAATGCTGCGCTAACGCTTGGTGTTACGTCTAGCATCTGATGAGCACTCAGCACAGACCTTTAATAAAGGCTAAAGCAAGATTGCATATTCTCTCTTGCCAAGATAAGAAAACAAATCATACCATGTTTCCAAACATGCAAGAGGGAGCACAATCCAGTTTTAGGGTAATTTCACACTAGCACTGTTTGGCCAGAGCTGTTTTTCTCCGATAGTCCACTTCGTTTTGTAAATGTGAATGCGCATCCAAACTGTAGACCAAACAACCAAACTCGGGTCCGCGTAAAAATTGTGGGTTTCGGTGTGCTTTGGGTGCACTCTGCTTCGCTTGTGAATTCAACCGGAGCAGGGTGGACTTTTGCTACTTAATGTGCAGCGTCACAGTGTGGAGCTGTGGTGCTCTAGGCTGTGACGGTACACACAGAGCATCCTTGGAAGTGGATGTCCAGCGCCGACGCAATTTCAAATCAACAATGGCAAGTTGACAGACGATTAGCCATGGCGAAATGTTGTGCTGCGCTTAGCAGGTGCATTTGATACACAGAATCGGGTTGTAATGTGGCGATTGTGTTTTGCATGCTGTTGCTGAACATACCGGGGGAGAGTGACTGGCCGAGACAGGCAGAGCCTCTTGGGCGGCTGTTTCGTGAGTCTTACTCTCCCGGAAGTGGCGACGAGTTGACAGTCCAAAAAGTCACAAAAGTGAGGGCGATTACGCCTGTGTGACTTGTTTTCATTTCGTGGTTTATTTTTCACCTATGCATTTTTTATATACTCCAGTTCGCTGGGCATAGAGTCGGAGGGAGTGACTCCGCCGCTGGCTGAGCGGCAACTTGCTATGCTATGCTACGTTACGGTTTTTTTTTTGTTTTTTTTTTTAATCGAACTTACATGCACGCAAACTTCTGCTTCACAAAGCAGTCAGTTGACAAAAAATTGACACATACAGATGTGGTTATATTATCATTGCAAAATAAAAAATACAGTAATAAAAAGAAAAAACCTATATACAATTTAAACTGTGCAGCATCACAGCACCACGCTGGGACGCTGCACGCTCCCTTCCCTCCCTCCATCCCTCTTCTATTTGTCCAATCAATAGTGCGCCTTTTGTCCACATGATGCTACTCAGAAAGTTTGGTTGGCGCAGTCGTCATGACGTCATTGTCATGAAATGATTTGTCGACGACATATTTTCATTATAATCTTTTATTTTTCTGAAGGAAACAACACTGATTCAGTGAGGACATGTTGTGCATGTTTCACCTTGAGATTTCTAATGCGAGCAAGTGAAGTTGCGAGCAGTTGAGTGAGGGCGCTAAAATGCACTGCTGTTTCATTTTCATGCATCAATTTGTAATGTCGTATGTTGTTGGCATTATAAACTGCACCCCTTGTACCAGTGAAACGTTACTAGGTGACAATATCGCTCTGAAAATAAATTCCTGTTTCTTCCATCACGAGACTGTCAATTATCTTGATCAGGGGAGTTTCTTCATTTTTAGTTTCATTATAGTATACACGACTGTTTTTCATAGTTTTACAGTATAAAAAAAATACAAAGTAAATTGATTAGTTATGTCTATTAAAATTTTGCCTATACACTTGATACATTTTTAACTTGTACTGCCTTTCCCCTTGGTGCAGTTGAAGGGCTCTGACTTGGAGCTAACAATCGTCAAGGGTTCTTCAGCACCACTGATCGCTTTAAATGGACCAGCTTGTGCTTACGTCAACATCAGAGTGAAAGCCAACGGCAAACAACAAGGTAGAATCAAATAAAAAGACATAATAATGAAAAATCTATCACTGCAGGATGCTACATACAGTATGCTGAGAAAATGTATATGCCTTTAGACTTGGAGAAGCAGCCTGTGGCTTGTTCCCAAAGGCTATATTTATGCCCTTCATTCAAAGTAACTGTGTATTGTTGTAAAAAATGTTAGTGTGGCTTGTGTAAAGTATGAGTGACAGCAGATGCTGCAAGTGTACCACACTAAATCCAGGCTTTATGCTATAAAATCTTCAGAAATGTTGAAACGACAGCAATACAAAGAAGTTTGTATGAGTTTCGTAAAAAGAATTTGGGACATTTACAAGTGGGATTATTAAAATATGTATCGGCCATTTACCATTTATGACTTTTTTTTTTTTTTGCAGAAGGGGTGGTGCTGCTAGAGAATCCAAAAGGTGATAACGGGATAGACGTGGACAAGTTAAAAATCGTGTGCCGCAGCATCTTTGGGACAAACAATGCCAAGCTCAAACTCTTTAACGATGGCAAAGGTGAACGCGAGTTCAAACTTTCAGAACTGTTCCTCTTTGCCACCCTTCATGTCCAATGGTATGCTTGTCCCCACTGCAGAGTTGGCTAGTAAAGCAGACCTGCGGGCCCTGAGTGGTAAAACTTTGTCAGTGACTACAGACACGGCCTCCCCTGGGTGCAAGACCTCCGACAGTGCCCTTGCATGTCCATACGTGAACCTGATGCTCTGCGATGCACAGCCCGCTGGTGAGCACACAGAATCAAGCACAGGATAAAGTTCAAATAGAAGCCAAACTTTCCCAAAAAAATTACAACAATTGACTCTGCACAAATCAATGGTCATTTTGATTAAGAGTTGCGTGGGCATGGAAAATTGATTAATGAATCATAATTTTCAAACTTGAACAAAATTTTATTGTATAGTTTTGTGTTATCGTCGTCGACTTGTATGTATGACACACTTTTGCATATGTAGGGAATGCGCATGTATCATGTTGGTAGGCACCTCAAGCAGCTCACCTGGAAGTATTTTTGACATTGCTGATTTGAGGTTTCGTTCAGTAGATTTTTTTTTTTTTTTTGGTGCATTCTCATAGGCTAGGTTCATACCGCAGGTCTTAATGCACAAATCAGTTTTTTTTTCCATGTTTTTCCGACTCGAGTGAGGCATTATCTTGGCGGTCTGAATGGGACAAGTCTCATAGCAGGGGGCCATTTCAAATCTAATCTAGGTCACTTTCGGAGGTGGTTCTAAATCTGATTTGGGCCACATATTTCAAAATGTGGCGGCAGTCTGAAGTCTCAAGTCTCCGAAATCGGAAATTCATGCAGCAATTACTTCAGCAAAGAGCAAGAGAGGCAGGGACGATGGCAGCAATAGACCAATATGTCAGTATTGCTTACATGGCCAACAGTTGGTGCAAACTAGCTGTATGTTTGTGTGTCATGCACGCACAGTGCATGCCTGCGTTTTATAAATACATATAAACTTTGAATATAAAGGTAAACTAGGATTATTTATGTCTGTTATTTGTGTCCTCTTTTTGGAAATGAAAATCTGGCCTAGAATAACAGAGATAGCATGTGTAGTCATTTGTTTTGATGATTCTGCGCATGCGGGTCAGTTTGCTCAGTGCATGTTGGATGCGAGTTAGTGCGCATGCGTCATACTTGAACGGGCTCAATGGAAAAAGGCAGTCTGACCAGGCATGCCGCAAAAACAGATATGAAGTGCGCATGCATCATACTTCAATGGGCTCAATGGAAAAAGGCAGTCTGACCATTGCCTGGCACGGCCAGACTGATCTCCCTGTATTTTTCAAACACTGAGAGAAAAGTCTGGGAACAAGCCCATTAACGGCCTCTCGAGCAGGTACAAAATCAATCGACAAATCAGATTTGTTTATTTGCGTGACGTGTTCTTAACGAGCAACGTCACTGTCACTCTTGCGCGTCGGAAGTCGTCTCCACAACAACACAGATGGTGAACAGGAGAGCCGAGAATATGTTCCAATCCACGGTAAAATCATTTTAAATTACCAAAAACACATCGACATGAGTCATTGACAACAGTCTGTCTCGCGCTAGCCATGTTGAGTAAACTCCGCTCTCCTTGTATGTTTCCTTTCGCGCCCAAGTCCCTCGTCCTGCCCTCGTTGTTTTACTAACGTCACGTCTGCCCGTCGCTGATTGGTCCACTCCGCTGTCTGTTTGCTGTGGCTTGCTCCGCCCTGGAAATTGTATCCGCTGAATGGTGGCCAGACTCAATATACCCTACCCACCGACGTCACAAAACCACGTGCTCGCTGTATGGTTCCGCCCACTTGTCCGTCATTTTGTCTCTGTATTAGCATTGGTTTCAATTGATCGAGGAATTTAAAATGCATTTCATGGAAGACCCGGTGCTTTCTGATGCCGTAAACTCACTGGATGTGTTGCATAAAAGGCGTTATGTGGAAAAGCTTCGTTCTATACAGTCGCCAGATCCATATTTGATGCCTAAATCGATGATTTTTGACCGGCTGCCTTCGCCGTCTCTGCCTGACCCTGATATTTACAACTATCTTGTCCACACAAAATCAGCCTATTCTCACGAAAATTTGAAAAACTTTAAGAGCTTGGAGGCTTATAAATGCTACGTTGCTGGTTGGGTGAAACAGGTCCTCGTACACGAAAATTCGGCAGGAATCTTGTGCTCGGAAGGTGAGTTACGAAATTTTCAATTCAAAATCTTTTGTTCTTGCTAACATCCACTGTCAAGTCTAATGTATTTCATGTCATTTGTCAATGGAGCTAGGGCTTTTAATGTTTATATGGTTTAGCGATAGCACTCTCCCTACATACATACGTGTATGTTGTCGGCGATTAGCCTAGCAATGATCTTAATTGTGGTTGTCAGCCCAAAACCCTCTAAATATATATTAAATGCATCTTACCAGATATAAAATGACTACTACATAATCTGTGGTAATCGTTTGGAGTCCAGTTTTCTCGTCGAATTGCAGCAGCCCATCTCGCTCTCTCCTCTCCGTGTCTCTCGGAATCCGGTAGAACTTCAAGTCTCTCCGTCTATCTTCTCTGTTATTGCAACCGACCGCCACACACGCCTTCACCATTTTGATTATTAATGTTAACGAGCAGAAAAACACGCCGTAAATAGGGGGAATGTATGTAGCCGTAACAGGTCAACACGATGTGTTGACGGACAAGTGGGCGGCACCAGTCAGGAGAGCGGAGTTGTGACGTCACGTGGGTAGGGTCTATAGCTGGAACAGCGGTGAGTCTGGTGTACCAGGCAAGTCTGACCAGGCATGCCACCAAAACAGATATGATGAAAAATCAGAATTGTGCATGAAGGCCTGTCGTCTGAACCTAGCCATAGATATTAGTCCTTTTACACAGAGGACACATCAGTGGGTTGTCTGGTTGCTGTCTCGTTCACTTTAAAGCCTCACCTCTAAATTTAATCTTCCCTCTAAGAAAAAAATACGAAGTGAACATTTTTGTAACTCCAACAACTCTTATGTCGCGTCACTCATATGTTGTTTTACCATTGCACAATTGAAATGGACATCAGTGTCCTGGTGCATTCAACCTTGAATATGTAATATAGAATAGAATAGAAGCCTTTATTGTCACTGGGCAGAGTACAATGGCAGTTAAAGCTTCAACATAATGTTTATCACATAAAACAAAAGCAAAAGTACAATGAGGCTAAAATAAAAAAACACTGGTTACCTTGTACAGCAGGGGTCTTCAATCCGGTCCTCGAGGGCTGCTGTGGTCCTGGTTTTTGTTCATACCGATCAAGCACAGACCTTTTAACCAATGTGGTTTGTACTATAACAAGCAGCACCTGACTGCAATCAACTGATTACACTTATGAAACACCAGATTGGTGAAAAGGTGTGGTCTTGTTTTGTTGGAGTGAAATTCTGCACCCACTGCGGCCCTGTGCGGAATAGTTTGGAGACCACTGGTGTACACAGATTAGGAATAATTTGTTATGAACCTATAATAACCTATAGCCATAATTGCTATTAATGCATTGCTCCATAAAATTTTTACACTGAAGCCACACTCATTTGTAGACTAATTAGTAAAATGTGTGAACCTGTCGCCCCCTACCCGCTGGCCACCTACAGAGTGCAAAACGGGACAAGTGGGCACCCTCCTGTTGGTCAACCCAGTGGGACAAAATGGTCTAGATGTCAAAGGCCTGCTGTCAGAGGCCGCAAAGGTCTTCGGCCTCCGCGGCAGACGGGTCAGACTCTACATGGACCATGAGCTCAGCCAGGGTAAGTACAAAGTAAATCAGTAAATACAGCAAGCCAAGGATGGCTAATTTACAATTTACTCAAGAACGTAACAAATAGGCCTGTTGCGATATGCAATAAGTAAATTTTATCGCGCGGTAAATAAAAATGAGGTCGTCTGTTTGCGCGTGCTGCATGCACTCAGCCCAGTTCTTTTCACAGATGTTTTTTGGTCATCAATACACCATAGAATTAAAGTTCAGACATACAAAATAAGGAAACACGTCTATATCAAACATTGCAAAACGTTAACATTGCTACATTGAGGCTAATGGAAAAAAGACAATTTACTAAATGGTGTTATACTTGTATAGCGCTTTTCTACCTCTCAAGGTACTCAAAGCACTTTACACTAACCTCGTTAGCCTCGTATAAAACATTGGTAGTCTTGTGGTTATGAGGTGACACTTCAAACATGAAAAATCGCTGGTTTACAGCATTTGCAGACAATGCGAGAAAAAAAGAAAAAATCCATTACTGCCAACACATGCATGACAAAAATTGAAGACAGGGTCACTTATTTTTAACTGAGTGTAAAGCTTACAGTTAGCGGCTTAGTGAACATATTTCCGGTGAACATTTCAAAATAAAAGCACATCATGTTCAACTTGTAAATAAAGATTTCTGGAGTTAGGTTCACGTACTTCACATTCTACACTAAAAATAGCTTTAAAATGACACCCATTATGAAATATCTGATTGGCAATGAATAATTTGGCTTCAAATTTTCTGACATGCATACGTTGCAGGACAAGGTGACAGTCATTTTGGAT
Source organism: Corythoichthys intestinalis (assembly GCF_030265065.1). Classification (NCBI taxonomy): domain Eukaryota; kingdom Metazoa; phylum Chordata; class Actinopteri; order Syngnathiformes; family Syngnathidae; genus Corythoichthys; species Corythoichthys intestinalis. The sequence continues at coordinate 4,870,792 of NC_080403.1, read as the reverse complement.
CAAATAAACACTTTTAACGGGCTCTAATTGTCAGAGAACAAAAATGGCCTTGGATTTCTCACCTATTTCATATTCTGCACTTAGCTAGGTTTCAACTAGCTCATTATGCATTGCATTTTTTTTTTTAAATATTATTTTTAATAAACGGTAGTTTGTTTTATTTAAGAATAACAATTTATTGCATTTGAATGGGTGATTTATCGTCATGTTAGTGGTTGAATTGGTGAAAGGAATTTGACAATAATATCTTATATTGGCAATAATTTATGACACAATAAATCGCGTACTAAAATTTGTTATCGTGACAGGCCTAATAACAAACGCAAACAACAACATCCCCACACAAGGATGGGACACAGCGCGGCTATTTCAGTTTTACAATATACAGTCATGTGGAAAAATTACGACACCCTATGGAAGCCTATGTGTTTTCTGACATATTTGGTGATATGGATCTTTAATATCAATTTTAACATCTTGAGAGATTTAACTAATAGAACTGAACAATTACAGGGTTAGGGTTAGGAACAAAAAAACAGAACAAAATAGATATATAACTTCAGTAAAATGAGGAATAAGTTAGAACACCCCCACATTCAATCCCACTTAAAATGGCTAAGATCACACACAGGGGTATCACATCAGGTGCACATGATTAGAACATCATTTCCCAGTGTTTTAAAGAAGGCTTGCCTTATTTAAGCTTCACATTTAGTTTGTGCCCGACTGTTGAAGTGAGAGAAAACACCATGGTGAGATCAAAGGAGCTGTCTGAGGCCTTCAGAAAGAAGATTGTATATGCTTATGAGTCTGGTAAGGGATTTCAAAAGATTTCAAAAGAATACAAAATAAACAATTTAACTGTCCAGAAAATAGTCTACAAGTGGAGGACATTCAAAACCGGCCGTCCAAACAAGTTCACCCCAAGAGCAGACCACAAGATGCTTACAGAAGTCTCCAAAAACCCTAACATGTCATCACGGGACCTACAGCAGACTCTTGCTACTGTTGAAGAACTGTTGCTGTTGAAAGTACATGCATCTACAATCAGAAAGAGACTTCACAAGTTCAACTTTCATGGGAGGTGTGCAAGGAGGAAACATTTGTTTACCAAGAACAACATGAAGGCCAGACTGAATGTAGACAAAGACCAGGACTTCTGCTATAATGTTCTTTGGACAGATAAATCGTAAACCCAATACAGCATTCCAGGAAAAGAACCTCATACCAACTGTGAAGCATGGAGGTGGAGGTGTCATGGTTAGGGGATGCTTTGCTTCAGCAGGACCTGGCCAGCTCACCATCATAGAATCCACTATGAATTCTATTGTGCATCAGAGGGTGCTTGAGGAACATCTGTGAAAAAATTTAAGTTGACGCGTAACTGGACCCTCCAACATGACACTGACCCAAAACATGTCAGTAAATCCACCAAGGACTGGCTGAAAAGGAAGAAATGGAGAGTCCTGGAATGGCTGAGTCAAAGTCCAGATCTTAATCCCATTGAGATGCTGTGGGTTGACTTGAAACGGGCTGCACATGCAGGAAACCCTTTAAAAATCTCACAGCTGAAAGTATTCTGCGTTGAGGAGTGGGGCAAACTTTCTTCAGACCGATGTCAAAGACTGGTAGATGGCTACAAAAAGCGTTTCACTGAAGTTATTTCAGCCAACGGGGGTAACACTAGCTATTGGGTGGTAGGGTGTCCTAACTTTTTTCTCAGTTAGAATATGTATTTTTGTTGATATTTGGTTTAATGAGTAAAACAATGCTATTTTATTTGTTTATCTGCAATTAAATCAATTTCTTTTCTATAGATAAAACAAGATCAGACATTGATATGTGAACATTTCTTCATAAAGCAACTGAATATTCAATGGGGTGTCCTCATTTTTTCACATGACTGTATGTGACTACTAATCAGATTGACAAAAGAAAGATTTGTGAAACCAGATGAAATTTCATACGGATGCGACATGTTTATTCCTGTTGAGGAGTTGATTTGGAAAGGGGTTTTTCACTGTACTGTTTTAACCTATCCATCTTGTCTCTTTTCAGAGCTGCCTGCCAATTCTGTCGTAAAATCTTTGGACACCAAAACTCTGTTTGTGAGAGTTCTCCCCACCACAGCGGAATCATAGAACCCAAGGAAGGACAACACCATAAGACTTTGCCAACATTGTTACAGTACAGCTTTGTAATTGAATTTTTGCTCTATATGGCTCTAAAACTATTACAGACTGTATGTGAATCAACTCGGGATCATGCAATTTTTTTAAGACCCGTAAAAGCACACTAAGACCGACGTAGCAGAGATCCCCTATGGAAAAGCGTTAATTATGCGCCTGTGGGTTTCTTTCCTATTTAACGCCAAAACTTGCAATGTGTTTCTTTCCCAAAGTCATTTGAGGTAATTATAAGGGTCCAGAGTAATTACGGCTGTGGCAATTAATTGGGCGCACCAATTCGCCTTATTGTGCCCATTGTGTTTAGAATTGAACAGATAAACCTCTCATTACTTTGTGAATCTTCATTTGGAAAGTTAAAATGAAATTTTTGGGCGACTGAGCTTTTGGTTCGATCTATTGCTGTGAAATGGAATAAATCAATGGTGGAGGAAAATGAGCTTTTTTATTGGTCTGCTTGTCACTGGGAAACACGTCTAGTCCCGCAGCATTAACCTCATTTGCTCTTTTGTTTATCTGCACGACTCACACACTTTGTCCCAATTGTTCGTCTTACCTTTTTTAATTGCAAGGTCGCCCATTAAAGGCAACAAAGGGGATTAAAGATGCTTTGAACGGCAGTAATGCGGCAGGACAATAAAAAATACAGCATCCCACCCACAGCAAGAAAAACAACTTACATGCAATGCAACATTAAGTGAAGTGGTTAAAATAAAGAGGACGAGTGACATTAGTGCCTGAAGTAATGAGTGGTGGGAGAAAATATTTGTGTTTTGCCAGTGGTGAATGAATTACTTTTCTTTGTTTTACTTAAGTAAAAGTACAGATACAGGTGCAAAAAATACATAAAGTACAAGTATCTAAGAAAACGTTTTCTCAACTAAAAGTACAAAAGTACCTGCTTTAAAATTTACAAGTAAAAAATAAAAGGACAACCGACATAAAATTTGACTCGCCAGTTGTTTCTACGTCCGACGACATGCTCGAAATATGACGATTTATCACAGCGCCGCAGTTTCGTTGTTTTCCCGCAAGACGGAAGGCAGATTTTCTTGTCAGAGAAATCAACACGGGTTCCAACAATGTTCGTGCAGGTTGTGAAAAAGGTGAGGCTTACCATTGAAATGAAGATGGAAATGACAGAAAAATATGAGCGTGGTGTGCGCGTCCATGAACTGGCTCGACAATGCGACCGTAGACGGCTTATGATCTCGGCGTCCTCCTCCATTAGCTAGTATTTAAAAGATAAGATGCCAATTATTATTGTAATCACCAGCTTTGTCAGGTTTTTAATCATTTATTTCAGAACTTGTGCAGTACAACATGCCTACTGTCCACCGCAACAGAATATAAAAAGTAAAAAGTCCTCTCTCACTCTGACAGGACAGCCACGTAAAAATACATCTGCCACATCAGAACCTGATTCGTTACATTATCACAGGTATTATTACTATACTTCCAAATTGTATTCATGAATGATATACAATACTTAACTAATTTGCTCCCAAAAAAGTATGAATATGTTCTATTTTTAATTGTTTCAGTGGCCCAAAGACGTGTTTATACGTTTTTTTCACAAGAGACATCTCTAGGTTCTGATTCAACTTAGCTCCAAAGCACAAAGCTGAAAATCCATTTTAAAGCAAACTGGCCAAAGGAGGGCAGTAGCGCATTTGGTAAGACCCCAACCCGATTCAATGGAATGAACGGTGGGCCGCATGGCCGGGGCGCAGGCGGAAGATGACCAAATGGACGTCCAGGATGCCAGGCGGCGGACAACCGAGCAGAACAACCGGGTGGATACCCGGAATTCCAGGCGCTGGACGACCAAGCAGAACGACCGGGACCACCAGTGCAGCGGACGATGCCATTGAGTCCGTGCTAGAAAGACTTAAAAAAAATCCATCTTTATGAGACAGGCGGCGATGAGGGAAAAGTTTACCCCGGCCGTCGCGGCAACAACAGTATCATCTCTGTTATGTGTAAATTATTACTTTGCTATCAAAAGCTCCATTTGTCTTGTTGTTTATGTTAAAGGGAAACATTATTCAGATGTTTGGGATGTCACTAAAGAAATAAATAGTTGTGTTAAAGTCAAAGTTATGTATGTAATGTATGCGTTTACAAAAAGCTCAATGTCTCTTTTTTTTTCATGAGAAATTGGAAAATTGCTCAAGCTAAGCTATTTTCTAACTCTGACTTTTAAAGAATGGAAAAAGATGTGAACTAACTTTTTTATCCTGCGGAAAGAAGAGAGTCTAATCTTTGTTTTGGTGGGTTCCATGTTTATATAGCAATAGAACAGAATTTTCTGTGGGCCTTGCAAAATCAGTCAAAATCCAGTAAAACGGCCGGGAGCAAAGGGGTTGCACCAGTGAAAATGGCTGGGAGTGAATGAGTTAAAGTAGCCACCCTTGGCTCTGATTACTTTTTTATACTCCTGCCATTCTCTTGGATGAGCTTCAAGAGGGAGTTACCTAAAATGGTTTTTGACTTTACAGGTATCCCTTTTAATGGTTGATTAGTGGAATTCATTGCTTTATCAATGGGTTTGGGACCTTCATTTGTGTTGCATTGAATGAGGTGTGTTCAGACTTTTGGCTTCTACTGTACATACAGAGATCTGAGTCCATATTCAAAGAGAGAACCAGAAAATTCATTGATTGCTCAGTTTTATTTTAAACTGTGTGGAATGGAAAAACAAGCAATAAAATAGACTGCACAATAAACAAGTTTACAAGCTCAAAAACTCTTAAAGCTAAATGGCGGATTGCAAGCAACTATCAGGTATCAGACACATACTATACAAAAGTGTGCAGCATCTATCTGAAGGTGCACTGCTTTCACTGTTGGTTATATTGGTCAATATCTTGTTCACCTGCCTAATCTTGCTTGTACTTGTGTTGCTTACGCTAATGATCAATTGCGGTATAGTTGCGCGGGGCTTATCGATTGTGCCAAAAGCATGAAAACGAAACTATCAATTCACAATGAGAACTTCTAACACAGGTGACAATTTGAAAAGTAGTGGAGTAAAAAGTACATATACCTGCTATAAAATGTAATGAAGTAAAATAAAAGTACCACTTCCTATTTGTACTGAAGTACAGGAACGAAGTACTTTTACTTTGTTACATTCCACTTCTGTATTTTGCAGTGTCATTGAACAAAATATATCAAAGTGTTATACAAAACAGTGACAGTATTTCATTGGAACAGCTCACATGTGTACTTCACTCTTTGGCTGCCATGGATATCCAATCCATTTTAACTGGGAGGGGCTAGCGTTCCCGTTCAAACTGGATTGGACATCAATCAATGGCAAGTAATGAGTTAATGACAAGCTATACCGTCCTTCTGTCGTTGGCGTTTTTCTTCACTTAATGCCAGAATAATAGGCTATGTATATCTCAGCATTAGGCCAAGCCCCATGAAATCAGAACGTTGCAAATGGCTTCTTGTAAATCTTGCTACCCCAATAAAACCCTAACCAGAAACATAATGTTCAGGTGTTAATGATGTCTTACGTTTCTTTCTTATTCCAAAAGTGTAATAAGCAGCAACAACTTCATGTATTCAAAAGACCAAGATTCAAAGAGGCTATCCCGATAGTGGGTTAAATGTCTGCATACCTCTCTTAGAATAGGGTTTTCTCACAAGAGACAGAATGTGGTCGGCCTGCCCTCTGGAAGCTCCCCACCAGAGATTCCAAAAGGATTTTCAAAGACAAAAAAAATCTAGTGGTGAACCTCTAGCCACATTAGACGAATCGATCTATCAATAGAATGCCCGAGGGTCGCCATGGGGCACTAGTGGAGGCAAGGGTGGTCCTTCCTCCCCGCAGTTGTCCATCCTGAGGTGGTATTGTGTAATTCATTACAAAACTAGATTGCCTGCTTTTCACTTGGATTCCATGAGAGCTAATCTGTTTTATACAATTAAAATCTTGTGAATGGCTTTGCTTATTTATATGAAGGACACAGGCATGAAAAGGAATAATAGGAGTGGGGGGGTTAAAAAAAAGGATTATCTGATTTATGAAGATGAAAATATATGGATGATGACTTCATGGTTAACCCTAACCCAGTGCTTCTCAATTATTTTCTTTTTCGCCCCAACAGGAAAGCGTAAATGTTTCACGCCCCTCAACTCTCTGCTGCCACTGTAGATAGTATTATTTGTCTATAAAAATTATAAGTACACATCTGCATAGAATAGATCAATTTACAATAAAGTATAACTTCATTAACATTGTTTTTTTTTTTTTTTTTTTTTTTTTTTTTTTGGTAACAGAAAAGACAAAGTGCATCAATTTGACTGAATAAAAAAATAAAATTAAAAAAGTCACATCCAAACTGTAAAAATACACTCAAGGTACATTTTTGATCATTTGATATTCAAAAATAAAATGTAATAAAATCAATAAATAACGATAAATCCAAATGGATTTAGCAACAATAACAAATGAGGACAATATGCCAAGAAATTTGACAAAAAATACAAAAATTAATTGAACAAAAACGACAGTGTCTTTGAACAGAGGGACAGTTTTTATTCTTGCTGCAGGCAGTATCAGCTCCTTTGCTATGGTGTTGGGTTATTTTGCACTGGGCAACTTGGTATGCTATCTTATATGATGCTAACAGTGCTCGCTGGTTTACTGATGTGACACTGACAAAAAAGAACGATTGTTGGCAATATTCGGCACGTTTTTGCTGAAAAAAAATCAAGCTGCTTATCAATGTGATTGGTGTCTAATGTCTTTAACTTCTTAATTGATTTGGCTGCTGTCCGCTGCTAACATTTTTAGACACAGTAAACCGACTGGTCTTAAAAGCCAAGCAGAAAGCCAAACACGACATACGCTTTGTCATATTTCCTCGTCTTATGCTGCATTCAAAGGTGGGAACTCAGACTTATCCCACTCGGATGGAACCAGCAACCTCAAAGCATTCTAAGCGACAAGTTGTTTTATATTTTGGCCATAGAGAGCAGCATATGTTCACGCAAAGTCAGTAAAAATCATATTGTGTCACGGGAAGTTTTGTTGACTATAGACATGTGCCGATTACCAGTTTCAAGGTATACCACGATATAAAAACGTCACGGTTTCAGAACCACAAAAATTTTCTCTCATATTGACCCTACAGTATTAGCTATTTTTGATGTCCCAAAAATGCAGGGAGAAATCCCTCACTTGCAGCAGCAAGGAGGAGATGGAAGAGGTGAAACTCCTGAACTTTTTCCCCCATGGAAGAAAACAAAATCACTGGTATGGGAGTACTTCAGGCACAGAAAAGTTAGACGGCCGTGGCTGAGAGGAGGAGGGCTAACTGACATGTAAAACATGTTTGCGGAGGTTGGCTGCCGAGGAGGCAATACCTCCATTATGATTTTGCGTTTATACAAAATTAAATATTAATAAAAATTGTCATGAACATTTCCCACCAGCTACGAGAGTTACCTTCAGCATGTTTAGTGTGTCTAGCTGTGGTAAACGTGGTGTTTTTTTTCTCTCTGGCAACTGTCCGGGTTGAGAAAGAGTGTGTGTGTCAAATGTAAACATGATACAGGCAATACAAACGTGCTTTTTATGGAAAATAATTCAATTATTTTTGCTCTGATGGTAATAATGTTGAGTTGTGGGGTTTTTTGCTCACCTAAAGGATTGCATTTATTTTAATTATATTTTAAATATTTCTGTTTTTTTTTTTTTCTATTTTAACTTAATGTCATTCTTATATTCCAATTTACAAATATGTTTTGAAAAATAAAAATCTTGTTCAATGGAAACATTTTTTTAGCCGAGATATCTCAAAGTAACACTTTATAGAGGTGTAATTGCAATACCGTGATATTTTGGCTTAAGGTTATCATACCGTAAGAATCTCATAACGGCACATGCCTAGTTGACTAACTAAACTAATAATAAATACTGATAAATATATTTGTACAATTTGCTTTATTTATATAAATAGAAGAATATTATTTTACAAATAATCGGATAAATTCATGCAAAGAGATAGCAGCATACCTTCACGCAAAGTAAGTAAAAATCAGGTAATGTTACAGGTAGGTTGTGTTCATTAACTAAATAATATTAAATAGATACAGATACGGTCTGCTTTTCAGTGGGCAGCACCATTTTGTCGAGTGATGTCAGATTGATGCAATTTGTGAAGTCGGGATACTTTGTTTATTTTCGGCTTTGCGACTAGGACCTTCCGGTTCGAGTGGCGTTCCAATTATATTTGTTCCTGGTCGGAGATTGTAAAACTCAGACTTCCAACCTTCCTCGAATGCAGCATTAGTTCTTCATAACTCCGGTGCGCTTTGCTTTGTGTTCTTGTTTGGTTAAAAAAAATACTGCGCCCACTCTGAAAATTAGAGCGCCACTGCCATCTACTGAGTGGATGTGCAATTACACTTTATTCTAATATGTAAATACGGCAAAAAATTATTTTCCCCCAAGGTCATGTGCCACCCTGGAGGTGGGCCGTCCCACCATTTGAGAAGTACTGCCCTAACCCATATGAACTGTTATGGTAGGCAGTGATTTTTCTCTTCCACCCTGCTCTGCTAAAAGGAATTGGACATATGTGGCTATCAATGTCAACAAATGGTTTAATAACAGTTTCCTTTCTAAGCGGCATAGGCGAGCTAGGCGGTTGCCTTGGGTGCCATCTAGTGCATTGTGGGAACTAAAATACTTGGGAAAAAATACGTATGCTACACTTCCCGAATGTTTTCTGACATATCAAGTACATTTCAATGTACTACACATAAAAGAAAATATTTTATTTTCAAAATGACTTATGGTCTGAATCCATGAGCGTGAGTCAGATCATGACCTGGCACCCTGAACCTCTTATTGCTCTTGTTTTATTCCTCCTGCGCTCTTGTTCACAGTGAAAGGTGTGTTAGCTCACTATGTTAGCAGCTAGTGCTATTGATGAATGTCTCGCTTCTGTTTCTGTCAATACAACATTTAAGACTTTTAATGTGAAAAGGTCCAAGCCCTCAGGGTGCTACTTTAAGAAAGTGACGAAAGGAGGTGGAGGAAAAATGGACACTTTAAATGTTATTTTATTGCACCGGACTCAACACTTCATAACTTGTTTCAGGTGAACCATAAACAGTTACGTACACTATCTAAGTTGTGAAAATATATAAATACAAATATATAAATACCATAGTTACAAAATATACATTATAATTATTTTGGGGGGAGCCCCTAGCTACATTTCGCTTCAGACATCTAGTCTGCCGGCCCCGATTCTAAGGACTGAAAAAACGTTAAAAAAGAGAACAATTACTCTTCAATTGATCATTTCACTTAGATTATTAATTTTTTCCTAAAAGTAAAACGAGAGGTTTATGTTACAGACAGAATCTGATTTATTTCTTTACATTTCAAGAAAGGTCACATATAATTTGACACTCTACAAAATTGGTGGTGTGGACAGAAACTGAAAAAACTGTTGCACTGTTGAAAGTTGGAAAGGTCAAATTCGACCCATTGTTGCATGCTGGGAACAGCTTGAACAAAATGTTTGACTTTGTGGATTAAATTAGTTTAGTGTGTGTGTTTCTCAAATGAGAATCTTTGATTGGTTGAACCTCTGTTAGGGATGCTGTTTCTCTGCCTCCTACTTAATGGCAACTGTTACCTGACATAAATTTGCATACAAATTAAGCACATAGCTGCACTATTAATCCAGCGCCTCTCATCAATATTGGCCCTAATAGTGGTTGAGATCTGCAATTCAGCACCATCTCTTGTGCTGACCCGCGTCAAATTCCTCAGAGCAAGACAATTTAGCATGAACATTGGAATTAGCAGCTCATCCATTACAACACTGTTAGTCACTCAATGTAATATAAATGTTTTATATTACAGAAATAGCCTGATAAAATACAGATAAAACATTTCTTAACATTTCCAACTATTTGTATTTGAACAATACAGGTAGTTCCCGGGTTACGACGTACCCGACTTCAGTCATTTCGACTTATGACACCGGAGTCTCATCCGCCAGTCCTTTTTATTTATTTATTTTCTTCATAATGTTGACTCTTTTTTTGTGATGCATGTTTTTATTTTGGTGCAGGAAGCATAGAGCAGGCAGTACTTCCACACACAAATAAGAAGAAATTTTCGCACACGAAGTAGAGCACACACGACGAAGAGCAAATTTGCTCCCACGAAGAAGTCGCACAGCCGAGTGAGAGAGAGGGGGATGATTACAGCTGCAAACCTGCTTGTGAAGCATCCACAGAAGCAACACCTGTATATACAGTGTATCACAAAAGTGAGTACACCCCTCGCATTTCTGCAGATATTTAAGTATATCTTTTCATGGGACAACACTACAAAATGACACTGTATCTGAACCTTTTGGAATTTCTCACATTTATGCATTAAATCATCAAATGTGATCTGTCAAAATCACACGGATATAAAAACTGTCATTTTCAACTAAATGCACCATTTAAAAGGTTTTCATATCTTAATGTGGATAGCCTGCAAACAATGACGGAAGGGGGAAAAATAAGTAAGTGAACCCTCTGCCTAAGGAGACTTAAAGAGCAAGGTGAGTGGCTTTGAAGCTGCCCTGCCCGCTATAAAACCCACACCTGGTAAGAATTGTCTTGATGAGAACCATTGTCTGATGTGCATTGTAGCTCGGTCAAAAGAGCTGTCTGAAGACCTTCGATCAAGGATTGTTGATTTGTATAAAGCTGGGAAAGGATACAAAACCATATCTAAATGTCTGGATGTTCATCAATCGACAGTCAGAGAAGTTGTCTACAAATGGAGAGAGTTTGGCACTTTTGCTTCTCTCCCAAGGAGTTGTTGTCCACCAAAGATAATGTCAAGTGTTCAGCGCAGAATACTCAGAGAGGTAAAAAAGAACCCCTGAGTGTCTGCTAAAGACTTACAGAAATCACTGGATGTCCAATATCTCTGCGAGCACATCAACTATATGTAAAACTATGGGCAAGTTCATGGGAGGACTCCACAGAGGAAGCCACTGCTGTGTCAAAAAACATTGTTGCTGGTTGAATGTTCGCAAAAAGGCACTTGGGCACTCCACACAAGTTTTGGCTAGATATTTTGTGAACTGATAAAACCGAAGTTTAATTGTTTGGGGGTAACACACAACGTCATATGTGGAGGTAAAATTGAACAGCTCACCAACATCAGCACCTCATCCCCACCGTAAGCATGGTGGAGAGAGCATCATGATTTGGGGCTGTTTTGCTAACTCAGGGCCTGGACAACTTGGAATCGTTAATGGAAGAATGAATCCAAAGGTTTATCAAGGTGTTTTGCAGGACAACCTGAGGCCGTCTGTCAGACAGCTGAAGCTAAAAACAGGATGGATGCTGCAACAAGACAATGATCCAAAACACAGAAGTAAATCAATTTCAGAATGGTGTCAGACGAACAAAATACACATTCCGGAGTGGCCAAGTCAAAGTCCAGACTTGAACCCTATTGAGAAGCTGTGGCATGACAGTGGTTCATGCCAGACATCCCAGGAATCTGACTGAAGTGATGCTGAAACCTACCGTATTTTTCGGACTATACAACGCACCACAGTATAGTATGAGTTGACTTTTTGGGGGGAAATTTATTTGATAGAATTCATCACCAAGAACAGACATGTCATCTTGAAAAGCAATTTAAAATACAATAGAGAACAACAGGCTGAATGGGTGTATGGTATGCTAGTATTACATGACGCTAGATCTTAGATCGGGCCTAAAAAGTCCAGCCCGGCCCAAGCCCGATCAATTAACTTGATTTGCTTGCCCGAGCCCGAAAAAAACAGATATTTTATGTTTTATTTGTAGGCACGAGCCCTAAAAACAACAACAAAATTTTATGTTTTATTTGTGAGGATTCAGGAGAAGGAGGAAATGCGGGGATGCGATGCGTGGTTGCGTTTTGTGTGATCACGTTTATGACGATGCCAGTCCGTATATGCATAATGATAACAAATTAAAGCCTGTCTTTTGTAACGAATCAGTTAAACAAGACTGTAAGATGGATATTCAATAAACATTTATATCTTTTATATTTGCGTGTCTGTTCTAACAGGCGGATCGTGGATTTGACATTTATTTTAATCTCCTTGAGTTGGCAGAAAAAAACACAAGTTTTCTCAATGTTAAAATAGTCTACATATTTTTATGATCATTATAAATGCATTTACACAACGAAATAACACTGAAAAAGTTTGTTACATATATTTCTCGTATGAGACCAAAGCGCCACATTCGTTTACATTCAGCGAAGCCGACACAGGTTTCTGTATAGCAATTTCAACAATCAAATTAAATCCTTTCCATATCCTGCTCCTACCGCAGTTGTTTGCTTTTCAGTTCCCCAGTCTTTAGTTTGTGTTTCACTCCTATAGCTGCTCCATATCGAAAAGAAAATAACAGGATGCTCGCGGAAATACCAGGATGCTCGTGGAGGGCGGGGAAGATTGAAAAGAGAGCGGGGCCACTGCGTTCACGTGCGCAGGCATGCACAGCCCCTTCTCTGTTTTATCCAAATTATTTATTTTATTTAACATCCATACATCATTTTAGTGTAAATATATGAATATATATTAGTATTTATTTTAAAAAGTTAGCTAGAGTGAAGCCGGCCCGACCTGACCGTAAATAATCACACATAAGTCGCTCCGGAGTATAACACGCACCCTCTGCCAAACTATGAAAAAAACTGCGATTTATAGTCCGAAAAATACGGTATGCAGAATTTGAGAAATTCCAAAAAGTCCAGATACTTTATCATAACTCTTTATGGCAGTACCTTGCTGGCACTTTGCACTTGCACTCCAAAAAACTGATGTTTACATTATTTTGATTTCAACAATAAATATCGAGGTGCAATATAGGCACTTTTTTCATAACTTCAGTTGAAGTTGTTCTCTATTTTTTACACGTAATGTTTACTGGAAAACCTTGAAGTTGTTTCATTTATCATTATGTAAGTATCCAGTGGGGCATCATGAAACAATTAGCCATAATATGTGTTAAGTCCAAAACCACATATATCGGTATTGGATTTTTGGATTTGGACTATATCGGGTTATCTGTTAAAGAGTAATTATCGGGCAACTCTACTTACAATTCGAGTGTGTGAAACTATCTGCAGTCGGGCATGGGCATTAAATTAGTTTAAAGTGGCATTAAAAGTAGCATTAAAAAAAGCATTAAATGAGATTTGCTGATACCCATAGAAACCCTTCTCTATTACAAGTACACGTCCCATTTAAAGCACTTTTCAATCCTGGAAGCTCCCCTCTAATTTTGTGTTTTTACTCCTTGACCTTCTGTGGAATAGCTGGAACTGACTTGAAGTCAATCATAAGTGTGCTATGTGTCAGGTTCAGTCAAGCTCGAGGCTTTCTAGTGTTACAGTAAATATGCATTGTTAGGCGTTTTTCTAGCCTCTTAGGCTTAAAATTCTTAGCATGAATGAGGCACAGCAGGTACCTACTTGGAGGTCACCCAGGTTACATTTGTATGTGTGTGTGTTCAGTACTGTTAGCCTGTTATTATTAATGTACATAGTTATACAGTGTATCACAAAAGTGAGTACACCCCTCGCATTTCTGCAGATGTTTAAGTATATCTTTTCATGGGACAACACTGACAAAATGACACTTTGACACAATGAAAAGTAGTCTGTGTGCTGCTTATATAATAGAGTAAATTTATTTTCCCATCAAAATACCGTATTGGCCCGAATATAAGACGGCCATGATTATAAGACGACCCCCTCTTTTTCAAGACTCAAGTTTGAAAAATGACTTTTTGAACACCAAATCAATTTTTATACAGAAAATAATTACAGTAAATCCGAAACAAATGATTATAACAATATATTTGAGAGAAAAAGCATGTTATTTTGCCTCATTCAAATCTTAATATCTGAACATTTAAATATGTAAACTAAAGTGCAATCAAATTCGTAAATGAATGGCTTCTGGTTTTTGAAATGTAAATAAACCAATCTATTGTGATAAAACAACAAAATTGCAATAACTGCATTAACCATCAAAGTGAAGTCTAACTGTAACTTTAGTTTTGAAACAAATCTGAATAAGGAAAAACATTGCAATAAAATAATGCAAACTGGTTAAACTAGAGAGGAGCTGAGATCTGTCATGACAGAACATCGCTTCAATGATATCTGGCGCCATCTAGCGTCGTGAATGGCTATAACGTCTAGACCGCGAATATAAGACGACCCCCTCTTTTTCAATCTTATTTCAATGCAAAAAACACAGTCTTATATTCGGGCCAATACGGTAACTCAAAATATAGCAATTAATATCTAAACCCCTGGCAACAAAAGTGAGTACACCGCATGGGAACTACATACATCCCTAAATGTCCAAATTGAGTACTGCTTGTCATTTTCCCTCCAAAATGTCATGTGACTCGTTACAAGAGTGCTGTCAGCATTGCTGCAGAGATTGAAGGGGGGGGGGGGGGGGGGTAATTCCCACCACCATCCTTGACTGTAGGCATGACACACTTATCTTTGTACTCCTTACCTGGTCGCTGCGACACATGCTTGAGACCATCGGAACCAAAGAAATTAATCTTCGTCTCATCAGACCATAGGACAGGGTTGGGCAAACTATTCCACAAAGGGCCGCAGTGGGTGCGGGTTTTTGTTCATACCCATCATGAGGACAGCCTTTCACCAATCTGGTTTCTTACAAGTGCAATCAGTTGATTGCAGTCCGGTGCTTCTTGTTTCCACTGAAACCTCATTGGTTAAACTGTCTGTGCTGAATCAGTTGGAACAAAGACCAGGACCCACTGCGGCCCTCGAGGACTGGTTTGCCCACCCCTGCCATAGGACATGGTTCCAGTAATCCATGTGTTTTGTTGACATGTCTTCAGCAAACTGTTTGTGGGCTTTCTTGTGTACCGTCTTCAGAAGAGGCTTTTTTAAAAATTTATTTATTTATTTATTTTCCCTTCAGGCATGACAAATCCGAACATACAGCATTTATATGTGTTTACAATTAATTCAACCCGAAAAGAAAAGGGCAGACGGGAGAAGCCGAAGCTTATTGAAACCCGCCCCCAGATTGAAACCTGCCCCCAGTTCCTCCTGGGGTGACAGCCATGCACACCAATTTGAGTTAGAAAACAGCGTATGGTCTGAGCACTAACAGGCTGACCCCCCACCTCTTCAATCTCTGCGGCAATGCTGACAGCACTCCTGTAACAAGTCACATGAAATTTTGGAGGGAAAATGACAAGCAGTACTCAATTTGGACATTTAGGGATGTACGTAGTTCCCATGTGGTGTACTCACTTTTGTTGACAGGGGTTTAGATATTAATGGCTATATTTTGAGTTATTTTGAGGGGGGAAAAAAAAAACTCTATTATATAAGCTGCACACAGACTACTTTTTATCGTGTCAAAGTGTCATTTTGTCAGTGTTGTCCCATGAAAAGATATATTTAAATATCTGCAGAAATGCGAGGAGTGTACTCACTTTTGTGATACACTGTACTCAGTTTTTTTTCTCCCTTTATGAGGAGCTTTTATTTCTTTTGACAGACTCATGAGAAGTGGTTGGCAATATCATAGAGTAAACAAAGACAAATCCAGACACCCAGACACTGCTCCACGACGAATCAAACCTCTCAAATAAACCCATCCTCCAGTAAACACTACTGCAAATGAACAGCACAATGTTGTTTCTTAACTGGATTTTAGGGCTTTTAGGTTAAAAGCATTTTGTTGTGTGAGTTAGAATTGGTGATTTAATGTCCACGCGTGTGAGTGCATTAACAAATGTAAGCATACACGTGTGTGCAAAGGGTTTTGGGGGTGCAGTCTATTTAGAGCTTGGCCTGTGGGAGATGTCTCCGTCCAACCAGAAGGGCAAGGGGGCGTGGGAAGATCTCCATGCCGTCTTTGCAATGTGTGTATTTGTGGCGCCATCCAAAGACGGAAAAGCGAGTGAAACTGGTATACCAACTTTATTTTAATGTATGACGAAACAGTAATGACATTTGTATTTGATAGTTGATATACGTACGTATTCAGTGAGGAGTAGAAGTATTTGCACCTCTTGTGATTTTTTAAGTTCACCCACTTAGAAAATAGGTAGAGGTCTGAAATTTCAATCAAAGAATAATTTACATTCATAGAGACATAATCTGAAGAAAATCCAGAAATCACATTGCATGATTCTTGAAATAATTTATTTGTAATTTAATGGGGTTCGTAAGTATTTGTACCCCTGAGAATCAGCAATAATTATGACACTTAAAGAGTTGTCAGTCTACCTAAAAAAAAAAAGTCCACCTTTCCCCCATGAGTAACCAACCACTCACCACCCGTTTCAGCTCATTATTGTTACCTGTGCACACCACCATAGACTTCATAATATATTGACGAGACACAGGGCGTGGGGCCGATTCATAGGGGGCCTATCTCCGTCAAAGCTGACCGAGTGGGAACACAGACAAAGAACTTTTTCCGTTGAAAATTCTTGTGTATAAATGCTTAAATGCCTGAATTCTTTATAGATATGGATGTAAAACAGTCTCGATTCTTGGTTAAAAGCCAAAAAAAATGTGCAGTTAGCATTTACTTTACGGCTGTAGCGGCTAATTTCTCCCATTGATATTTTTTTCACGTTTCAAAATGCATGCATGATACGAAAAATAATAATAATTACCTTGATTCCTCGAACAAATGACTCCTGAGACAATCCTTTCTGTTTGTATGCAGTACAGCTTTCGTACTTTTTAACCTAAATCCGGCGTTAGATCGCTGCATGTGACCGACTGCCAATAAATGAAGCGGAGTTTGGGAAGGCCCCCTTAGGGAAGCCGTAATGCAGTGAATGGCGAATGTGTCACGTCAATACATTACGAAGTCTATGACCCCCACAGTCAGTCATAATCCAAATGCTATCATGGTTAAGACCAAAGAACTGTCTAAAGACACCAGAGACAGAATGGTAGACCTCTACAAGGCTAGAGAGGTTTACAGTGCAATTGTCAAGCAGCTTGGTGATATAAAATCCACAGTTGAAGCAATTATTAGAAAATGGAAGAAGATAAAAATGACTGTCAATCTCTCCCGGACTGGGGCTCCATGTAAGATCACCTCGTAGGATCTCAAGGATCCTAACAGTGGTGAGGAATCAGCCAATAACTACACAGGAGGAGCTGGTCAATGACCTGAAAGGAGCTGGGACCATCATTTCCAAGGTTACTGTTGGTAATACACTAATCATGCATGGCTCGGAGGGTTCCCCTGTTGTAGCCAGGACATGTGAAGGCCCGTTTTAAGTTTGCCAATGACCATTTGGATGATCCAGAGGAGTCATTGGAGATAGTCATGTAGTCATATAAGATCAAAATGGAACTTTTTGATCTTAATTTCACTCATAGTGTTTGGAGGAAGAGGAATGATTAGTACCATCCCAAGAACACCGTCCCTACTGTGTAGCATGGGGGTGGTAGCATCATGCTTTGGGGTTGTTTTTCTGCATATGGGACTAGACGACCACACTGTATTAAGGAGAGGATGACCAGGTAGCCCCCAAGGATCTCATGGACTGACCCCTGGCCTGTTCTAAAATTCACATCTCTGATGATGGAACTTCTGTTTTTCTAGGAATTCTGTACAACTGATGAAAATGGAAAAAAATTGCGGACATTTTAGATAACTCAAGTCTTGTTAAATCGTTAACGAAATATTAATCTCATCTAATACCCAATAATCTTTTTGCAAAATCACACTTTAACATCAAACACAATCAAGGAAGTCAAGTCTTTTGTCTGCTCTCTCTTACTCTGATTCCAAACCGATTCAATTGAAAACAGTATGTCCCAATACAGAGAAAATTATAGCATCAGTTCAGGGTCCAGTCTATTAGTGTAGTGGTTCAAATGCAGGCTGACACAGCAGGCCTTCCTCCTGTGCACGCAAATACTTAGCCACATCTACAACATAATTTCCCCGGGAAACATTGTTTCAATCATTGGTCACATTGTAAAGAGGAAGAAGAGTTTTTTGTTGTTTTTTGTATATATCATCTGAAAATGTTGATTATAGGGCTGGAGTGGGATTCATTTTCAGCCCGGGAATTTCATGCCTCACACTGGCCCACTTTATATTATTTAAAATAGGGATGTCCCGATTGCGTGTTTTTGCACCCGAGTCCAAATCACCCGATTTTGAGAATCTGCCAATCGTCCCGATCCGATAACGAAAAAAATAAAAATATTTAAACCAAAGTTTCAAACATGTTACAGGACTCTATTTCCTCTTTTTCTGGGAGTGTTGCAGAGGATTAAACGTATACATTTTTCTTTCTTTTGGAAATGCCATTGTATTGCCGGATTATTTTGTTACTTTTTAGCCCTTAAAAAATACAAAAGTATATAAGCGCACTGCCCAAAACGATGCATTTCCTTGTGCACTGCCCGACAGCTAGCTAACCTGGAATGTCCTTTAAAAAAAAAAACACAAGGTCTTTTCTTTTTTTTATATGAAGAAATTTGTTTAAGTTTGTGAAGCTGTAACAAAGAAACGTGCATACATTCAGCACAACTGCACAATACACACTGGTATACAAATACCATGTAGTACCAGGTATACACTGTATTTGAATGCTTCTAATGGGTCGCTTACATTGTGACGACGCCACACAAAGACGCAACAATTGTGTTGCGGAATCATAAGCGGATTTTAAGGGGGGGCAGGTCCCTCCTTGTGGCCGTAAAGTTTCATTGCATGAAATTGACTTTCCTATATACAGTATATATAAAAGTTGTAAAGCAATAAAACTGCAACAAAAATGAATGAAATGAACAGAAAATATATTTTTAGAATGGGTCAAGATTATTTTTTGAACAGATCATGTAACTAGCACCTTAGACGGTCATTTACTTTGCATAGGATGCCCCCCCCCCCAAAAAAAAACAAAATAGGGTAAGGCAAATTTATTTTTCAAATGATTTTTTTCTTTGATTGAAAATATTTTTTTTTGATTGAAGCAACGTTTTTTGGGGATTGAATGATTTAGACACAAATGTCCTACCCATAATATGGCCCAAACACAAAAAGGATTGCTTCAATCAAAGAAAACTTTTTCAACGAAAAATTAAGTGTTCAAATGCAAATTTTTAAATCTCAAATATTGTTTCGCATTCAAAAATGTTTTCTATGATTGAAATTTTTCTTTTTTTGATTGTAGTGATTTTTCTTTTCTTTTTTTTTCATGGCAACTTATTTTTTGATTGAATAATAACAACAAAAACGTCCTGGCCAAAATGTGTCCCAAACACATATCAACTTCAATCAAAAAAGTTCCTTCAATTAAAAAAAACAAAACAAAAAACTTGGCTCCAATCAAAAAAACAAATGACAAAAAACAATCAAGGAAAAATAGCTTTCATGTTTTCATTCATGTCATTTTTTTTACTTTCAAATTTATTTTTGCAAACACTTTTTAAAATTTATTTAAGCAGCTTTTTTTTGATTGAAAATATATATTTTGATTGAAGCAACTTTTTTTAAATTGAATAATAAAGACACAAATCTACCTCCATATGGCTCCGCCCAGGGAATACCATTTTTGACTGGGGTAACTACATTGGCACGACACCGGCAGCGTACCATATTCAGTGGATGACAATCTTGGCGAAAAGTATTGCCTAAGCAGACTGATTTAGAATTCCCCTCAAGAATGATGGGAAACAAAAAAAAAAACACTCATTGTCAACTTATTGTTATAAATATTCTTGTAAGTTAATTTTATTGCTGACACTGCGTTTTGGGGTCATCAACATGTTGTGCCCCCCCTGACCCAAAAGTCAAACTCCGCCCATGTGCGTAATGGCCTCGCCTTTACATGGTGACGGCAAAAACGGAAGGCGAAGATGCAAACTTTTGATTCCGGCCTCCAAAGCAGAAGGAATCGATTGGGGGGAACCATATGAATTGAACTCTCTTGCTCCAATGATGTCAGCACTCGCACACGTCACTTTGGGTGACTTTTTGGCTGAGGAGGTTGTTGTCAAAGAATTGCATCATTGGCTGTCGACTTGCAAAACTGCACTGCCCTCTAAAGCCCAGCATGGATACAACATCACTTTCACGCAGAATTGTGACATAGTTCAAATGGAGCAGAACCAAGACAAAACCATGTAAACATGAAATTTGTCGTATTCGTATTAATGCACGAATCCGATTTTTTTTCGTGTTTTTCCGACTCGAGTGAGGCATTAACTTGACGGTCTGAACGTGACAAGTCGCATAAAACTGGACCATTTCAAATCCGATCTGGGTCACTTTCGTATGTGGTTCAAATCTGATCTGGGCCACATTTTTCCAGACTGTCACGGTGGTCTGTACTGTCCAGTCTCTCAAAACGGAATTCATGCAGCAATTACGTCATCAAAAAGCGAGAGAGACGCTACGGTAGCGGTGCAGCTGTGCGTTATTAGCGCCTAGCTTGCCTTGAACACGGCTTTTTAGGAAGGGTCGGACTTGACAACAGTCATCAAAAAAATAAAAATGGGTTGAGTATAAGCCTGAGCATATGTCTGCTCCATATAAGCAATATTTCAACATTGCTTACACGGCCGAGAGTCGGGTCAAACTGCCAGTATGTGTATGTGACATGCACGGACAGTGCGTGCATGCTATCGATCCATATACTTTGAATATAAGCCTAAACTGGGATTATTTATGTCTGTTATTTGTGTCCTGTTTTTAAAAAGCAAAATATGATATCCCTGGAATGACGGATGACAGCCAGCATGTGTGGTCATTTGTTTTGATGCTTCTGCACATGCGGGTCGTCTTGCTCAGCACGTGTCGGACTGTGAATTAGTGCGCATGCGTAATACTTGAATGGTCTCAACGGACAAAGGCAGTCTGAACGGGCACGCCAAGAAAACAGATATGACAAAAAAATCGGATTTGTGCATTAAGACCTGTAGTATGAACCTAGCCCATGTAAACTGCCCCCAAGCCACCCTAGTAAGTGGCAGTTTACATGGCGACTCTGTGACATGAAGACGCAATGACTGAGTAGCGGAATGGCCTCGCGTTCATATGGTGTTGGCGAAGACGGAAGACAAAGATGCAAATCTCCGAATCCTGCCTCCAAAGTGGAACGATTTGGTTCGGGGGGGTCACAGTGCATTCATATGAATGGAAACCCCCTTCACTTCGATGACGTAAGCTCTCGCACACGTCACACTGGGTGTGCGCAGCGGTGCTATTAAACATTAAAAACAACAAATGATGGATCATCGGTTTCTAATTTACTGTTTTTATAATATGTTTAATTTAAATATATTGAATGTTTCAATTTTTGCGCCTTTTGGAGAAAAAGAACAACACCATTGCTAAGAGAGGGCGGATATGGTGTCTTCCGGGCTGAGGAGCTTGTTGGGGTCAAAGTGCATCATTAGACGGCGCCATGTAAATCTGCACTGCCCCCGACGGCCTGGCATTAATACTACGTTGTTTTCATGCGAAATTGCGACATTGTTCGAATGGAGACGGAACCATAAAAATGCAAATTTGAAATTTTTCGTATTCTCAGAGAGTCACCATGTTAACGGTCTATAAGTTTCTTCAGTTCATTTGATTTGTTACTTTGTCTGTTTTGCTTATGCTCCGTTATGCTTGATTGTAAATATATTTTAATGTGCACCAGTTATCTGCCTTGTTTCCCTGGTTTTCTGCGATTGGGTTCCCCGATCATCCAGAATCGTAATAGTGCTCAGTTTTCACGTGCGAAGCAACACTTTTGGGGAGGAAAATAAAAAGTCGGTAACGATTTCTGCAAGGCATGGATTGCTGATTATTTGTTTACTGAAATCCAAGGTCATGCCATGTACCTAGTTTTTGGTACACGTGCTGTTGTGTTCATTGGCTATAAATGTGAATTTCCACTCCATCACCAAACACAAAGAAAAATAGAAAAATACAATTGGATGGATGCTGAGCACTCATAGGAGTAAGTGGCTTTGCCGGCAAGTAATGTAACAGTCCCGCGGCTGCCATCCAAAGTTCTTCCTTAGGCGGTGCAAATCTTTTGGGTGTCTTCTGACACTCCCCCGACGGTGTGAGTCTCCGAGCCCGACATCACTTACCAATGACAGATTTATCTGGGATTCCCACGTTCCCTCCCAATCTTCACAGTGGTGCAAAAAATACATGTTTGATCAAATTAGAGTTGAAATAGACAAGCTGGCAGGTGTAACAAATGACAGAAAAATGATTTTTGTTGTTGTAGTTTTTTTACATTGTGCAGGTATTCCCCGGGTTACGACGTACTTACGTGATTTCGACTTTACGACGCCGGAGTCTAGTCCACCATTTTGTCTCCAGTCGTTTTTTTCCTGCGTACTGTGTATATATATATATATATATATATACACACACACACACACAGTGTATCACAAAAGTGAGTACACCCATTGCATTTCTGCAGATACTTAAGTACATCTTTTCATGGGACAACACTGACAAAATGACACTTTGACACAATGACAAGTAGTCTATGTGCAGCTTATATAATAGAGTTAATTTATTTTCCCCTCAAAATAACTCAAAATATAGCCATTAATATCTAAACTTCTGGCAAACAAAAGTGAGTACACCGCATGTGAACTACGTACATCCTTAAATGTCCAAATTGAGTACTGCTTGTCATTTTCCCTCCAAAATGTCATGTGACTTGTTACAGGAGTGCTGTCAGCATTGCTGCAGAGATTGAAGAGGTGAGGGGTCAGCCTGTTAGTGCTCAGACCATACGCCGTACTCTACATCAAACTGGTGGAAGCCTCTTCTGAAGACGGTACACAAGAAAGCCCGCAAACAGTTTGCTGAGGACATGTCAACAAAGCACATGGATTACTGGAACCATGTCCTATGGTCTGATGAGACGAAGATTAAATTGTTTGGTTCCGATGCTCTTGAGCATGTGTGGCGGGGACCAGGTGAGGAGTACAAAGATAAGTGTGTCATGCCTACAGTCAAGCATGGTGGTGGGAATGACACCCCCACCTCTTCAATCTCTGCAGCAATACTGACAGCACTCCTGTAATGGGTCACATGACATTTTGGAGGGAAAATGACAAGAAGTTCTCAATTTGGACATTTAGGGATGTACGTTTTTTCAAAGGGGTGTACTCACTTTTGTTGCCGGGGTTTAGATATTAATGGCTGTATTTTGAGGTAAAAATAAATTAACTTTATTATACAAGCTGCACACAGACTACTTTTTCATTCTGTCAAAGTGTCATTTTGTCAGTGTTGTCCCATGAAAAGATAAACTTAAGTATCTGCAGAAATGCGATGGGTGCACTCACTTTGGCGATACACTGTATAATTTTAAACCAGGAGAAAATACATGTACTTTTTACTTGTAAATTTTAAAAACAGTACTGTACTTTTTTACTTTTACTTGAGTAAAGTTAAAATATCTTAGGTACTTGTACTTTTTCTGAAGTCATTTTTTTTTGCACCTTTATCTCATCCATCCTCATCCATCACTATATATACACAGTATAATATATGTATACAGTACATATATATATATATATATATATATGTGTGTGTATCTCTCTCTCTCTCTCTCTCTCTCTCTGTTACGAGTACCCCTGGTGGTCAGGGGCCGCGGCGTAACATAAGACGGCAGGTGTGCAATGAGGAGGCAGTGACAAGTCAAAATTGCAAATAAAAAGTTTATTTAACAGAAAAGAAACAATGGACACAGAGCACACAAACATTTACCCAACCCCCTGCACTATGCAGCAAACACCAAATAAACAGTTCAAAAACCCCAACTAAACCTAGAACCCAAAACAACCCCCAAACTAAAACACTACAGTGACAGGCACCTATTGTGCCCCAAAATACATGGGTGGTGTTGCCGCTCTATCTAATGGACTAATACAGAGAGTTGGTACCTACGTGAGGTGGGAGACACGATGTAGACCTGCAGGTGTCTAACTAAAGTCCCTACCTCTGTGCTCTGCGCCAACCTAAAGAAAAAGACAAAAGAGATCATTAATAAACAAGTGGCAGAAAGCAAACTTCACAAACGGAATCAAAGTCAAAACATAACAGGCTTCAACAAACCAATACAACCAAAGTGAGAGCTGCCACCGCCTCTCTTGAACAGAGCAAACAATTCAACTTATATAGTGGCAGGACGAACAGATGATTGGATGATTGACTAATGAAGTGGTTCCAGCTGTGGAGGCCTTCTGTGATCACACAGGTGGAAACTACTGCAAAGGAAAAATACAAGTGAAAACCAACATAAACCAGTATAAAGTGAAAGGAAAAACATACCTGAACAAAAGGAAAAATTACTCCCCATCCGTAAGTCTCTCTCTCTCTCTCTCTCTCTCTCTCTCTCTCTCTCTCTCTCTCTCTCTCTCTCTCTCTCTCTCTCTCTCTCTCTCTCTCTCTCTCTCTCTCTCTCTCTCTCTCTCTCTCTCTCTCTCTCTCTCTCTCTATATATATATATATATATATATACACATATATATGTACACATATATACACGTATATATACCTCTCTCTCTCGCTCTCTCTCTCTCTCTCTCTCTCTCTCTCTCTCTCTCTCTCTCTCTATATATATATATATATATATACATATAATATTTATAATAATAAGTTGACAATGAGCGTTTTTTTGTTTCCCATCATTCTTGAGGGGAATTCTAAATCAGGCTGCTCAGGTTATACTTTTCACCAAGATTGTTATCCATTCAATATGGTACGCCCGCCGGTGTCGTGCCAATGTAGTTACCCCAGTCAAAAATTGTATCCCCTGGGCGGAGCCATATGGAGGTAGATTTGTGTCTTTATTATTCAACCCCAAAAAATGTCGCTTCAATTAAAAAAAAAAAAAAAAAATGTGTTTGAATGCAAAAATAAATGTGAAACTCACTGTGTTTGGATGCAAAAATAAATTTGACACTGAACCCCCCCCCCCAAAAATGCATGTGAAAGCTTTTTTTTTTTTTTTTAATTGCAACTTTTTTGATTGAAGTAATGTTGATGTGTTTTTGGGCCACATTTTGGCTAGGACATTTGTGTCTAATATTCAATGAAAAAATAATTTGCTTCAAAAAAAAAATATAGATTTTAAAAAAGAAAAGCACTTCAATCAAAAAAAGAAAAATTTCAATCATAGAAACATTTTTTGAAAGCGAAAAAATATTTGAGATTGAAGAATTTGCATTCGAACACTTAATTTTTCATTGAAAAAGTTTTCTTTGATTGAAGCAATCATTTATGTGTTTGGGCCATATTCTGATTGGGACATTTGTGTCTAAATCATTCAATCCCCCCAAAAAGTTGCTTCAATCAAAAAAAAATATTTTCGGTTTCAGAAAAAAAATATTTTTTAAAATGTTTTTTTTTCCAAAAAAAAAATATATTTTTTAAATTATATGCAAAGCAAATGACCGTCTAAGGTGCTAGAAAAATAATTTTGACCCATTATAAAAATATATATTTTTGTTCATTTCATTCATTTTTATTGCAATTTTATTGCTTTTCAACTTTTATATATATATAGGAAAGTCAATTACATGCAATGACACTTTTCGGACACCGGGGGGGGCTGGCCCTCCCATAAAATCCATATATATATATGTATATGTATATATATATATATATATATATATATATATATATATATATATATATATATATATATATATATGTATTATACAGTATGTATGCTGTACGTTATAACGAGTAATAGTATTTAACAAATGACTGTTGAAATTAAAGGCGACCAATATAAGGCCGATACAAGGACTTTTTCCAACATCAGCCGTTGGCG